>NW_027590549.1:2500-121409 GCF_964213995.1 Mustelus asterias
TGTGTGCGTTAGTGTGTGAGTGTGTGCGTGTGTGTTTGAATGTATGTGTGTGTGGGTGTTTGTGTGCGTGTGTGTGAATGTGTGTGTGTGTGTGTGTGTGAGAGTGTATGTGTGTGTGCGTGTGAGTGCGTCTGTGCGTGAGTGAATGTGTGTGTGTGTGTGTGTGTGTGTGTGTGTGTGTGTGTGAGTGAGTGTATGTGTTTGGGATCCTGCTGTGCACAAATCTGCTGCCACATTCCCACATCACAGCAGTGGCCAGGCTGCAAAGCGTATTTTGCCCGAGGTGGCGACAGGCGCTAGGTAAATGCAGGACGGTTACCATCCAGTATGATAGGGAGCCCAACAACAACCCACTGGGTCGACAGAGGGGGCTGGACTCAGTAAGGAAGGTTAGGGGGCTGACCTTTAACCTCTGGCCTGTTCCTTGACGATGTGTTTTGCCCCAACAGGTCAAGGCTGAGGAGGAAAGAATGGAAATCGAAACCAGCGACAATAGCAGTGTCCTCAACACAAGCTCCACCGTGACCTTTGCTGGCACCATCCTATTGCAGCGGTACAAGTCCTTCTTCATCCTGCTATACTGCGCCCTGGTGGCCGTGGCCTGCGTGGGCAACCTCTTCCTGATTGGCAGCATCGCGCTGGACAAGAAGCTCCATAATGCCACCAACTTCTTCATCGGCAACCTCTCGGTCGCCGACCTCCTCATGTGCCTGACCTGCGTGCCCCTCACCCTGTCCTACGCCTTTGAGCTGCGCGGCTGGCTGTTTGGGAGTTTCATGTGCCACTTTGTCTCCCTCATGCAGTCAGCCACGGTCTACGTCTCCGTCCTCTCGCTGGCGGCCATCGCGGTGGACCGCTACGTGGTGGTGGCCCACCCCATCCGGCAGAGGGTGCCCCTGGGCCGCTGTGGCCTCATCGTGGGGGGGATCTGGGCCCTGTCGCTGGCGTTGGCAAGCCCGGCCTCGGTCTACGTCACCTACGTGGAGCTCAGGGTGACGGGGAACGACGTGACCATCTGCGAGGAGTTCTGGACGGGCTTGGAGGCGGAGAGGCTGGCCTACTCCTGCGCGGTGATCCTGGTGTCCTACATGGTCCCGCTCTCCGCCGTCACTATCTCCTACTGCGCCATCACCGTCCACCTGAAGCGGAGGAACCTGCCAGGGGCGGCGGGGCAAAACCAGGCCCGGTGGAACCAGAAGAAGAGGAAGACCTTCTTTCTCCTGGTGGTCTCGGTGGTGACCTTTGCCCTCTGCTGGCTGCCCCTCCAGATCCTCAACTTGATCCGCGACCTGGACGTGGATTTTGCCATCATCGACACCCGCTACGTCAACGTGGCGCAGGTCTCCTGCCATTGGCTGGCGATGAGCTCTTCCTGCTACAACCCCTTCATCTACGCCTCGCTCCACCGCAAGCTCCGCCTCCAGCTGCGGGGTTACCTGCGCCGCTGCCGGAGGGCGGGAAGCTTCCCGACATCCCGCCTCTCGCCGTTCCATACCAGCATCAGCCTGGTGTCCGAGGCCCCCAGGTCTGGAAGCGACAATGCCTCCTTCCTGGTCAACGCGCTCTGAGCGACGTTCGTCTGCCTCACCCCGCCGGGAACTGCGCGGGGTCTCCATTCCCCGCGTCGGCCATCACCGTAGCTTCTCTCGACTCTTATTGGCCCATTCTTTCTCCACCACTAGTCCCCCCTATCCCACTCCTCTCTCTCTCTTACCTCAACCCGAGTAGCTTCCATTAGAACATGGCGGATATGGAATAAGCGCCCCAGTCTACAACCCATCTCCAGGCACTAGCAAGAGAGCAGTTGACCCGATAGTTCACCGTCCCCCTCCCTAAGGGCACCGCAGATTAGCACGCCCAGCTAAATACTGCCCCGCCTGAAGTCATAGAAATCATAGAAACCCTACAGTGCAGAAGGAGGCCATTTGGCCCATCGAGTCTGCACCGACCACAATCCCACCCAGGCCCTACCCCCATATCCCTACATATTTACCCGCTAATCCCTCTAACCTACGCATCTCAGGACTCTAAGGGGCAATTTTTAGCATGGCCTATCAACCTAACCCGCACATCTTTGGACTGTGGGAGGAAACCGGAGCACCCGGAGGAAACCCACGCAGACACGGGGAGAATGTGCAAACTCCACACAGACAGTGACCCAAGCCGGGAATCGAACCCAGGTCCCTGGAGCTGTAAAGCAGCAGTGCTAACCACTGTGCTACCGTGCCGCCAATGAGGTTGGGTACAACCTTCAATGGAAGGCGGGTCCCGGTTAGTAAAGTAATGTTTATTTATTAGTGTCACACATAAGGCTTACATTAACACTGCAATGAAGTTACTGTGAAATTCCCCTCGTCGCCACAGTCCGGCGCCTGTTCGGGTCAATGCACCCTAACCAGCACGGTCTTTCAGACTGTGGGGGGAAACCGGAGCACCCGGAGGAAACCCACGCAGACACGGGGAGAACATGCAGACTCCACACAGACAGTGACCCAAGGCTGGGAATCGAACCCGGGTCCCTGGCGCTGTGAGGCAGCTGTGCTAACCCACTGTGCCACCGTGCTGCCCACTGAAGGCACTGCCACCAACGGTGGAGCGATTATCATAGAATCATGGAACCCCTACCGTGCAGAAGGAGGCCATTCGGCCCATCGAGTCTGCACTGACCACAATCCTACCCCAGGCCCTATTCCCAGAAAATCTCAGCTGGTCCGAAAGCATCTGCGGAGAGAGAGAATAGATCCAATGTTTGGAGTTTGGATGACCCTTCGTCAGACCAATCAGGTTCAAAATAAACCAACAGAGTATGAAGACGCCTCACCAACCCTGGTGCAATGTGTCTTTAAGACATTCTACATGCCCCGGGGGTGCCCGCAGCTTACGTGTGCCTGCAGATACTTTCTGCTCCCTCTCCAAAGCGAGCCGGGCACGGACAATACCCAGGCAGCCCAGGGTGACTGCACCCTTGGGTGCTGCCCTTCTCGGACAGAGGGGGACCCAAGAAGAGGTCCACTGACTTATCCATCTACGCCCAGCCCCCCAAACCCACTCCCCGGACCGGGTTGGCCAAAGGGGCGGGGAGGTCTGGACCCAAATGGGCATCAGGACCATTCCACGGGATGCAGTTACTCACCAGGCCACGAGGAGGAGGGGGGCGCTCTTTAACATCAATGGCGGGTCAACAAAACTGATCCCAATATCACATTGGCAGCAACGGCTAGCAAACATCGTAAGGACACGCCTCGAGCTGGGGAGGAGGGGGTGGGGTGGGGGGAGGGTGCGGGGGGGGGGGGGGGGAAAGTGGGGGGGGGGGGTGATTGCTGCAACTAGGATAGAACCAGAGGAAACAGCAGAAAAGGTGGTCAAATATGCAGGATTAAAGGAAGATGGGTGCCTGGTGGTCAGAACTCCCCAAAGGAATTCCATGGAGAAATGGAGGGATATTGGAGTGCTCTTCCCTGGTGGTATCTGGATAGGTTGCTAAGGGGGTTTCAAAATGGAAACGTTAAGCATCGAGTATGGGATCAAAGGTTATGGGGAGAAAGCAGGATTAGGCTATTGAGTTGGATGATCAGCCATGATCGTGATGCATGGCGGAGCAGGCTCGAAGGGCCGAATGGCCTCCTCCTGCTCCTATCTTATTGCCTATGTCTATTTCTATAAGACTAGGAAAATTACATTACAACTAACTGGGGAAGGTGGTGGCGTAATGGTATTGTTACTGGACTGGTTATACAGAGACCCAGGGTAATGGTCCAGGGTCCCAAGTTCGAATTCCACCATGGCTGATGGTGAAAATGGAATTCAATAACAGCCTGGAGTTAAAAGTCGAAGCATCATCATGAAACCTGGGACGGCAACGGTGGCACGGTGGTCAGCACTGCTGCCTCACAGCGCCAGGGATCCGGGTTCGATTCCTGGCTTGGGTCACTGTCTGTGCGGAGTCTGCACGTTCTCCCCATGTCTGCGTGGGTTTCCTCCGGGTGCTCTGGTTTCCTCCCACAGTCCAAAGATGTGCAGGTTGGGTGGATTGGCCGTGCTAAATCGCCCCTTAGTGTCCAAAGATGTGCGGGTTGGGTGGATTGGCCATGCTAAATCGCCTCTTAGTGTCCAAAGATGTGCGGGTTGGGTGGATTGGCCATGCTAAATCGCCCCTTAGTGTCCAAAGATGTGCGGGTTGGGTGGATTGGCCATGCTAAATCGCCTCTTAGTGTCCAAAGATGTGCGGGTTGGGTGGATTGGCCATGCTAAATTGCCCCTTAGTGTCCAAAGATGTGCGGGTTAGGTGGATTGGCCATGCTAAATTGCCCCTTAGTGTCTAAGGGGCTAAATTGCCCCTTAGTGTCCAAAGATGTGCAGGTTAGGTGGATTGGCCATGCTAAATTGCCCCTTAGTGTCCAAAGATGTGTGGGTTAGGTGGATTGGCCATGCTAAATTGCCCCTTAGTGTCCAAAGATGTGTGGGTTAGGGGGATTGGCCATGCTAAATTGCCCCTTAGTGTCCAAAGATGTGTGGGTTAGGTGGATTGGCCATGCTAATTCGCCCCTTAATGTTGGAGAGATTATAAGGGTAAATTAAATGATTAGGTCACTCCACGTGACACTAATAAATAAATGATTGTCGAAAAAATTCATGTGGTTCACTAATGTCCTTTAAGGGAGGAAATCTGCCGTCTTTACCCGGTCTGGCCTACATGTGACCCCAGAGTACGGTCAATCCATCTAACCCGCACACCTTTGGACTGTGGGAGGAAAGTGGAGCACCCGGAGGAAACCCACGCAGACACGGGGAGAATGTGCAAACTTCAAATAATGACCCCGTAATCGGAATTGAACCCGGGTCCCTGACGCTGTGAGGCAGCAGCGCTAACCACCCGGCGTTGCAGCTCCCCTGGTTAATAAACCAGCACTGGCTTGATGGGCTGAATGGCCTCCTTTACTAACTGGGCCTACAGCAACTTGAACTGAATCAAGCAGGGCAGGAGAACTTACTACCGAGTTTGAAAGACCTTCGGGTCCTCCCCAGGTTCACGGGCGTCAGGCATTCGGTTTGGATCATCCCTGAAGCTCCCAGTAACAGATTCCATGAACTGGTCGGTTGGGCGGTGGAGGGGGGAGGGGAATGCACGTGGGCTGTTACAATTGGCCTCAGTGCCACTGTGCTATGGGGGGAGGCAAATTTGCCTACGCCTGGTCAGCCCCTCCCTCAACACCAACACCTTATCTCAGTTGCTGAAGAGGACATTGGCGGACATGGAGTCCAAAGGAGTTCGGGCCCAGCTGTGATGCACACCAAGGTCAAAGAGCCGGCTGTGAGTTACAAGACAGCAACGCGGAGCTGGACAAGCGTCAGGCCCAGAAGGTGAAGAATGCACGCGAGAAAAAGGGGGAGTAACTGTACTGCTTGACTCTAATCTTAACGATTAACGTGTCCTGAATCACTTTTATTCTCATTTTTCCATGAAGCAGCTTGAGGTTTAGCCTCACCGAGCAAATATTTATTATGTAATATGTGTCTGAATGTTTATTCTGTCCGATGTTAATTATTGCGCGGAGCAGGAAGTTTGCGGAAGGACTGACACTTCTCCCCCTCTCCCGTCGCTATAAATCTCAGCCAGTTGAAGAACTTTCTCATGCTCGTTGCCAGGCATTTTCGGAAGGGGTCATCCCGCGTGTGGAATCAGGCCAGATTCCCATTCCCCGCCACCCCACCCCCCCCCTGACTCTTGCGGAAGACCCGGATGTGAGGAGGTGGCGAAATGGGGAGAGGCGGGGGGGGGGGCGAATCGTAAGGAAGGGTGTGCAGACATTTGAGAGGCTGCAAAGGAGATTCATTCACCAAGGATGGGATCCGAGGGGACGCCACGGTGGCACAGCGGGTTAGCACCACTGCCTCACGGCACCGGGGACCCCGGGTTCGATTCCCGGCCTCGGGTCACTGTCTGTGCGGAGTCTGCACGTTCTCCCCGTGTCTGCGTGGGTTTCCTCCGGGTGCTCCGGTTTCCTCCCAAAGATGTGTGGGTTAGGTGGATTGGCCGTGATAAATTGACCCTAGTGTCAGGGGGAATTTAGCAGGGTGAATAAGTGGCGTTATGTGGATAGGGCCTGGGCGGGATTGTGATCGGTACAGACTCGATGGGCTGAATGGCCTCCTTCTGCACAGTAAGAGTTTTAACAACACCAGGTTAAAGTCCAACAGGTTTATTTGGTAGCAAATGCCACGAGCTTTCGGAGCGCTGCTCCTTCGTCAGATGGAGTGGATATACCAAATAAACCTGTTGGACTTTAACCTGGTGTTGTTAAAACTCTTACTGTGTTTACCCCAGTCCAACGCCGGCATCTCCACATCACTCCTTCTGCACTGCAGGGATTTTATGAGGGGAGGGAGGGGGGGCTGGGGGATTCAGTTACAGACAGAAGCTGAAAACTACTTGAGCAAAAGGAGATAAAGTTTGAAGTTTATTTATTTGTGTCACACGGTGGCACAGTGGTTAGCACTGCTGCCCCGCAGCGGCAGAGATCCGGGTTCGATGCTTGGGTCACTGTCTGTGAGGAGTCTGCACGTTCTCCCCGTGTCTGCGTGGGTTTCCTCCGGGTGTTCCGGTTTCCCCCCGCAGTCCGAAAGACGTGCTGGTTCGGGTGCATTGGCCGTGCTAAATTCTCCCTCAGTGTTACCCGAACAGGCGCCGGAGTGTGGCGACTAGGGGGTTTCCACAGTAACTTCATTGCAGTGTTAATGTAAGCCTACTTTTGACTAATAACTTAAAATTTAAGAAAAAGTCCCTATCTCTCTCTCATCTCCTCCAATCAGACAACCCACTTAGATCTCTGCATTCCTCTATTCCTGGCCTTTTGTAAATTCCCGATTTTAATTTCTTCACTATTGGAATCTGTTTATTTAGCTGCCTGGGCCCTGAACTCTGAAATTCCCAGCTCAACAAGGATGGTACGGTGGCACAGTGGTTGGCACTGCTGCCTCACAGCACCAGGGACCCGGGTTCGACTCCTGGCTTGGGTCACTGCCTGGGTGGAGTCTGCACATTAGAACATAGAACATAGAACATTACAGCGCAGAACAGGCCCTTCGGCCCACGATGTTGCACCGACCAGTTAAAAAAAAAACTGTGACCCTCCAACCTAAACCAATTTCTTTTCGTCCATGAACCTATCTACGGATCTCTTAAACGCCCCCAAACTAGGCGCATTTACTACTGATGCTGGCAGGGCATTCCAATCCCTCACCACCCTCTGGGTAAAGAACCTACCCCTGACATCGGTTCTATAACTACCCCCCCTCAATTTAAAGCCATGCCCCCTCGTGCTGGATTTCTCCATCAGAGGAAAAAGGCTATCACTATCCACCCTATCTAAACCTCTAATCATCTTATATGTTTCAATAAGATCCCCTCTTAGCCGCCGCCTTTCCAGCGAAAACAATCCCAAATCCCTCAGCCTCTCCTCATAGGATCTCCCCTCCATACCAGGCAACATCCTGGTAAACCTCCTCTGCACCCTCTCCAAAGCCTCCACATCCTTCCTGTAATGTGGGGACCAGAACTGCACACAGTACTCCAAGTGCGGCCGCACCAGAGTTGTGTACAGTTGCAACATAACGCTACGACTCCTAAATTCAATCCCCCTACCAATAAACGCCAAGACACCATATGCCTTCTTAACAACCTTATCTACTTGATTCCCAACTTTCAGGGATCTATGCACACATACACCTAGATCCCTCTGCTCCTCCACACTATTCAAAGTCCTCCCGTTAGCCCTATACTCAACACATCTGTTATTCCTACCAAAGTGAATTACCTCACACTTCTCCGCATTAAACTCCATCCGCCACCTCTCGGCCCAACTTTGCAACCTGTCTAAGTCTTCCTGCAAACTACGACACCCTTCCTCACTGTCTACCACACCACCGACTTTGGTGTCATCAGCAAATTTGCTAATCCACCCAACTATACCCTCATCCAGATCATTAATAAATATTACAAACAGCAGTGGCCCCAAAACAGATCCCTGAGGTACACCACTTGTAACCGCACTCCATGATGAATATTTACTATCAACCACCACCCTCTGTTTCCTATCCGCTAGCCAATTCCTGATCCAATTTCCTAGATCACCCCCAATCCCATACATCTGCATTTTCTGCAGAAGCCTACCATGGTGAACCTTATCAAACGCCTTACTAAAATCCATATATACCACGTCCACTGCCTTGCCCCCATCCACCTCCTTGGTCACTTTCTCAAAAAACTCAAAAGCAGCCGATTCCACTCGCCCACCACCCTCTACTTAAAGTAAAGTTTATTTATTAGTCACAAGTAGGCTAACATTAACACTGCAATGAAGTTACTGTGAAAATTCCCCAGTCGCCACACTCTCGGGGACACTGAGGGAGAATTTAGCACGGCCAATGCACCCTAACCAGCACGTCTTTCAGACTGTGGGAGGAAACCGGAGCACCCGGAGGAAACCCACGCAGACACAGGGGGGGAGAAGGTGCAGACTCCACACAGACAGTGACCCAAGTCGGGAATCGAACCCGGGTCCCTGCCGCTGTGAGGCAGCAGTGCTAACCCACTGTGCTACAGTTGGCCTCAGGATCCTCGGCGTGGAGCGTAACCTGCCCCACTGCAACTCAGTTGTTCTGGGACTTGGGCATATTTGAAACATAGAAACATAGAAAAACTACAGCACAAAACAGGCCCTTCGGCCCCACAAGTTGTGCCGAACATATCCCTACCTTTTAGGCCTACCTATAACCCTCCATCCTATTAAGTCCCATGTACTCATCCAGGAGTCTCTTAAGAGACCCTATTGAGTTTGCCTCCACCACCACTGACAGCAGCCGATTCCACTCGCCCACCACCCTCTGTGTGAAAAACTTCCCCCTAACATTTCCCCTGTACCTACCCCCCAGCACCTTAAACCTGTGTCCTATAGATTTGATTGATTTGATTTGATTTATTACTGTCGCGATACAGTGAAAAGTATTGTTTCTTGCGCGCTATATAGACAGAGCATACCATTCATAGAGTATATAGGGGAGAAGGAGAGGGTGCATAACGTAGTGTTGATTTGATTTATTATTGTCACACGTATGAGCATACAGTGAAAAGTATTGTTTCTTGCGCGCTATACAGGCAAAGCATACCGTTCATAGAGTACATGGGAATATAGGAATTAGGGTTGGAAGAAGGCCAATTCAGCCCTTGGAGCCTGCTCCGCCATTCAATCAGATCATGGCTGATCTCTCCCTCATCTCAAATCCATCAGTTCCCCGTTGTCCCTTACATAGGTGAGAAGGAAAGGAGAGGGTGCAGAATGTAGTGTTACAGTCATAGCTAGGGTGTAGAGAAAGATCAACTTAATGCAAGGTAGGTCCATTCAAAAGTCTGATGGCAGCAGGGAAGATGCTGTTCTTGAGTCGGTTATAGAGTCATAGAGGTTTACAGCATGGAAACAGACCCTTCGGCCAACTTGTCCATGCCGCCTTTATTTTTTTTTAAATCCCTAAGCTAATCCCAATTGCCCACATTTGGCCCATATCCCTCTATACCCATCGTACCCATGTAACTGTCTAAATGCTTTTTAAAAGATAAAATTGTGCCCGCCTCTACTACTACCTCTGGCAGCTCGTTCCAGACACTCACCACCCTCTGTGTGAAAAAATTGCCCCTCTGGACACTTTTGTATCTCTCCCCTCTCACCTTAAACCTATGCCCTCTAGTTTTAGACTCCCCTACCTTTGGGAAAAGATATTGACTATCTACCTTGTCTATGTCCCTCATTATTTTATAGACCTCTATAAGATCACCCCTCAGTCTTCTATGCTCCAGAGAAAAAGTCCCAGTCTATTCAGCCTCTCCATATAACTCAATCCGTCAAATCCCGGTAGCATCCTAGTAAATCTTTTCTGCACTCTTTCTAGTTTAATAATATCCTTTCTATAATAGGGTGACCAGAATTGCACACAGTATTCCAAGTGTGGCCTTACCAATATCTTGTACAACTTCAACAAGATGTCCCAACTCCTGTATTCCATGTTTTGACCAATGAAACCAAGCTTGCCAAATGCCTTCTTCACCACTCTGTCCCCCTGTGACTCCACTTTGAAGGAGCTATGAACATGTACCCCTAGATCTCTTTGTTCTGTAATTCTCTCCAACGCCCTACCATTAACTGAGTAAGTCCTGCCCTGGTTCAATCGACCAAAATGCATCACCTCGCATTTATCTAAATTAAACTCCATCTGCCATTCGTCAGCCCACTGGCCCAATTGATCAAGATCCTGTTGCAATCGGAGATAATTTTCTTCTCTGTCCACTATGCCACCAATCTTGGTGTCATCTGCAAACTTACTAACCATGCCCCCTAAACTCTCATCCAAATCATTAATATAAATGACAAATACGTGACCTCGGACTTTTGTATCTTTTTCTTGACGGAAGAAGGTGGAAGAGAGAATGTCCGGGGTGCGTGGGGTCACTGATTATGCTGGCTGCTTTGCCGAGGCAGCGGGAAGTGCAGACAGAGTTGATGGATGTTCCATCAGTTACTCAGATTGTTACCACGTGAATCATGTTCTCTTGTGTCCTGTGGTTTTAACGAGAACTGTTTTCGAACGCCTCCACTACACGGTTTGATGGTTTGACACATTGAAATGTTAGGGCGTTTAAACTACCAATGTGACAAGCTCTGAAATCGCAAAGTGAGGGCTGGTGTTGACAGAGAGCTGTTAATCCAAGGGGTGGGGTGGTGGCTTAATCTCTGGGGACATGGGTTCAAATCCCACTATGACAGCTGGTCGAAATTTCAAATTGATTAACAAATCATGAACATAAAACTAGCCTCAGTAATAAGACCATAAGACACACAACGGCAGGGTGGCACTACGGGGGCATGCCTCACAGCGCCAGGGACTCGGGTCCGATTCCTGACTTGGGTCACTGTCTGTGCGGAGTTTGCACATTCTCTGCGTGTGTAGCGACTAGGGGAATTTTGCAGTAACTTCATTGCAGTGTGAATGTAAGCCTACTTGCAACAATAATAAATAAACTCAAAACAGTTGTGGAATTAAAAAGTGGATTTTGCCAGTTTTGGATCAGCCACGATTCTATTCAATGGCAGAGCAGGGGTTAGAAGGGCTGAATGGCTTTCTGCTGTTCCTATTTCTTACAGTCTTAACCATGGTTAACACTGCTGCCCAGGGAGCCAGGTTCGATTCCAGCTTTGGGTCACTGCCTGTGTGGGCATTCTCCCCTCGTCTGCGCATGTGGCGACTAGCGGATTTTCACAGTAACTTCAGGTCGGTTTAAGACAGAGTTGAGGAGGAACCTCTTCTCCCAGAGGGTGGTGAATCTCTGGAATTCTCTGCCCACTGAGGTGGTGGAGGCTACCTCGCTGAATATGTTTAAAGCGCGGATGGATGGATTCCTGATCGGTAAGGGAATTAAGGGTTATGGGGATCAGGCGGGTAAGTGGTACTGATCCACGTCAGATCAGCCATGATCTTATTGAATGGCGGGGCAGGCTCGAGGGGCTAGATGGCCTACTCCTGCTCCTATTTCTTATGTTCTTATGTTCTTATTGCAGTGTTAATGTGAGCCTTACTTGTGAATGATAAATAAATAAATGACTAAATTTTGCACTCTCTCCTTTCCTTCTCTATGAACGGTATGCTTTGTCTGTCTACTGCGCAAGAAATAATACTTTTCACTGTGTCCGAATACATGTCACAATGACAAATCAAATTAAATCAATCTGCAAGAAGTTGTTTCTTTACTGACGTGCTTGATCCCATCGGTTGTGCAGGATAATAAGTTGCATTCTTTACCTTGGCAACCAGGGTGCCCATTCCACACAGATCGGAATATCCTGCTGACGTGAACGGTCGGATAGTTCCGGCATTCGGATCTGCAGGAGGCGGCTCAGAGGGAAATAATTTACCAGGATGTTGCCTGGTATGGAGGGCATTCGCTACGAGGAGAGGTTGGAGAAACTTGATTTGTTCTCACTGGAACGACGGAGGTTGAGGGGGCGACATGGTGAAAGTCTACAAGATTAGGAGGGGCATGGACAGAGTGGATAGTCAGAAGCTTTTTCCCCAGGGTGGAAGAGTCAATTACTAGGGGGGCGCATAGGTTTAAGGTGCGAGGGGCAAGGTTTAAAGGAGATGTACGAGGCAAGTTTTTTTACACAGAGGGTGGTGGGTGCCTGGAACTCGCTGCTGGGGGAGGGAGTGGAAGCAGATACGATAGTGACTTTTAAGGGGCGTCTGGACAAATACATGAATAGGATGGGAATAGAGGGGATATGGTGCCCGGAAGGGTAGGGGGTTTTAGTTCAGTCGCATGGTCGGTGCAGGCTTGGAGGGCCAAAGGGCCTGTTCCTGTGCTGTAATTTTCTTTGTTCTTTGGAGCAAGGTGGTGGTGGGGTGGGGGGCATTAGCTGATCAGTATCCCAATGATAGCCCCTCTCCCCTGTTCCTTCCCCTCCCCCCTTGGTATGTGCTTGGGCGTTGGGGCAGGGTCAAGTCAGGCTGAGCTGACTTGATTTGATTTATTATTGTCACATGTATTAACATACAGTGAAAAGTGTTGATTCTTGCACACTATACAGACAAAGCATACCATTCATAGAGAAGGAAAGGAGAGAGTGCAGAATGCAGTGTTACAGTCATAGCCAGGGTGTAGAGAAAGATCAACTTAATGCGAGGTAGGTCCATTCAAAAGTCTGACAGCAGCAGGGAAGAAGCTGTTCTTGAGTCCGTTGGTACGTGACCTCAGACTTTTGTATCTTTTTCCCGATGGAAGAAGATGGAAGAGAGAATGTCCGGGGTGCGTGGGGTCCTTGATTATTCTGGCTGTTTTCCCAAGGCAGCGGGAAGTGTAGACAAAGTCAATGGATGGGAGGCTGATTTGCGTGATGGATTGGGCTTCATTCACGACATTTTGTAGTTTTTTGCGGTCCTTGGGCAGAGCAGGAGCCATACCAAGCTGTGATATAACCAGAAAGAATGCTTTCTATGGTGCATCTGTAAAGTTAGTGAGAGTCGTAGCTGACATGCCAAATTTCCTTCGTCTTCAGAGAAAGTAGAGGCGTTGGTGGGCTTTCTTAACTGTAGCGTCGGCATGGGGGGTTGTTGGTGATCTGGACACCTAAATATTTGAGTGGTCAGTCAGCCCTCTATTTGCCCATAGCCATTCGGGTCACACCACCTGTACGGTCATAGAGATGGCAGCAGGAAAGCAAAAACATTTTAATTCCAAATTTTTTATCTGCTGGCTTCTTTAACTGATGTCAAGTTAGCCGTGTGCAGAATGTTTCCTGCAGGAATAAATGTAAACTCGCTGTAAATTAGGCAACAACCACTTCTCAATAACAATGTAAATATTTGCCACAAATTTCTGTAAACAGTCCAAAACTCATGTGTGGCTGGAGGTTTATAATACACTCAACTTGCTGGATACAAGTGTGGTTTCAACGAACATTACCTTTCAAGTGGGATCGAGTCAGCCATTTTCTCCAGACGGATGTTACAGAGCTGGTATCAGGGAGGTGATGGCCTTGTGGTGTTATCACTAGACTATTAATCCAGAAAGTCAGCTAATGTTCTGGGGACCCGGGTTCGAATCCCGCCACGGCAGCTGGTGGAATTTGAATTCAATTTTTAAAACATCTGGAATTAAGGATCTACTGATGACCGTGAAACCATTGTCAGAAAAACCCATCTGTACACCAATGCCCCTTTAGGAAAGGAAATCTGCCGTCTTACCTGGTCTGGTGGCACAATGGTTAACACTGCTGCCCCACAGCGCCAGGGACCCGGGTTCGGTTCCTGGCTGGGGTCACTGTCTGTGTGGGGTTTGCATGTTCGCTCCGTGTCAGCGTGGGTTTCCTCCGGGTGCTCCGGTTTCCTCCCAAAGTCCAAAAATGTTTAGATTAGGTGGATTGGCCATGCTAAATTGCCCCTTAATATCCAAAGATGTGTAGATTAGGTGGATTGGCCATGCTAAATTGCCCCTTAATATCCAAAGATGTGTAGATTAGGTGGATTGGCCATGCTAAATTGCCCATTAGTGTCCAAAGATGTGCAGGTTTAGGTGGATTGGCCATGCTAAATTGCCCATTAGTGTCCAAAGATGTGCAGGTTAGGTGGATTGGCCATGCTAAATTGCCCATTAGTGTCCAAAGATGTGCAGGTTTAGGTGGATTGGCCATGCTAAATTGCCCATTAGTGTCCAAAGATGTGCAGGTTTAGGTGGATTGGCCATGCTAAATTGCCCATTAGTGTCCAAAGATGTGCAGGTTTAGGTGGATTGGCCATGCTAAATTGCCAATTAGTGTCCAAAGATGTGCAGGTTTAGGTGGATTGGCCATGCTAAATTGCCCATTAGTGTCCAAAGATGTGCAGGTTTAGGTGGATTGGCCATGCTAAATTGCCCATTAGTGTCCAAAGATGTGCAGGTTTAGGTGGATTGGCCATGCTAAATTGTCCCTTAGTGTCCAAAGATGTGCAGGTTAGGTGGATTGGCCATTGGGGTTACGGGGATAGGGCCTGGATGACTCTGTGTCAGAGAGTTGGTGCAGACTCAATGGGCCAAATGGCCTCCTTCTGCACTGTAGGGATTCTATGAAATTGGTTTTAGAATAATCGATGATGATTTCATGTTCACCATAGTGGGAGAGTCTGGGACCAGAGGGGGTAATCTCAGAGTGAGGGGGGTCACCCATTGAAGACAACGATGAGGAGGAATTTCTTCTCTCCGAGGGGAGTGAATCTGTGGAATTCTTTCCCGCAGAGGGCTGTAGAGGCTGGGACACTGAGTATGTTCAAGGCTGAGACAGACAGATTATTAATCAGTAAGGGAATCGAGGGGTTAAGGCAGGAAAGCAGAGTTGAGGATTATTACATCAAAACAGTCATGATCTCATTGAGTGGCGGGGCAGGTTCGATGGGCCGAGTGGCCTACTTCTGCTCCTCCATCGAATCATAGAATCCCTGTAGTGCAGAAGGAACCTATTCGGCCCATCGAGCCTGCACTGATCACAATTCCATCCAGGCCCTATTCCCGTAACCTCACATTTACCCTGCTAATCCCCCTGACACTTGGTTCAATTTATAATGGCCAATCCACCTAACCTAAGCTTCATTTTTTTTTTGTTTATTCAGCTAAATACACGGTCTCCAATAGTGAAGAAATTAAAATCGGGAATTTACAAATGGCCAGGAATAGAGGAATGCAGAGATCTAAGTGGGTTGTCTGATTGGAGGAGATGAGAGAGATAGGGACTTTTTTTAAAATTTTAAGTTGTTCGTCACAAGTAGGCTTACATTAACACTGCAATGAAGTTACTGTGAAAACCCCCTAGTCGCCACACTCCGGTGCTTGTTCGGGGACACTGAGGGAGAATTTAGCACGGCCAATGCACCCTAACCAGCACGTCTTTTGGACTGTGGGAGGAAACCGGAGCACCCGGAGGAAACCCACGTAGACACGGGGAGAATGTGCAAACTCCGCACAGACAGTGACCCAAGCCAGGAATCGAACCCGGGTCCCTGGCGCTGTGAGGCAGCAGCGCTAACCCACTGTGTCGCCCACGGTAAGGGGGGGGGTCAAAGGTTACAGGGAAAAGGCGGGAGAATGAGATTGAGAAATGTATCAGCCATGGTTTTGATTTGATTTATTATTGTCACACGTATTGGGATACAGTGAAAAGTATTGTTTCTTGCGCGCTACACAGACAAAGCATACCGTTCATAGAGAAGGAAAGGAGAGAGTGCAGAATGTAGTGTTACAGTCATAGCTCGGGTGTAGAGAAAGATCAACTTAATGCGAGGTAGGTCCATTCAAAAGTCCGACAGCAGCAGGGAAGAAGCTGTTCTTGAGTCGGTTGGTACGTGACCTCAGACTTTTGTATCTTTTTCCCGATGGGATAAGGTGAAAGAGAGCGCCAGTGCGTCGTTCAAACTTGGGACGTGTGTGCCAACAACCCAACAGTCCCGTCATCTCACCCTGAAACGGCGGGCGGGCTTTTCCAGCCCCTTGCTGCCGGTGGGGTTGTCCAGTCCCACCGAAGACAACCCCCCCTCTCCCCTCAACACGGGTCCCCCAAAGGCGGCAGCATGGGCGAGCTACGCAAATTGCCACCGACTTCAGCGGGACTGGAAGGTCCAAGGGTGGGCGGCCTCCAGCGCGGGGGGTCTGGAAAATCCCAGCTGTTCGCTCTGTTCCTCTCCACGGTTGCTGCCGGACATGTGTGTTTCCAGCATCTATTTGTTGTCACAATTTACAATTGGTTGGCTTGTTCCTTTATTTTTTCTTGATACAAAGTTTTGCTCCGACACAAATCTTCTTATTTTACATTTTGACAAACAAATTGTACATTTCTTGGCTCGCTCTCCTTCCTTGGCAGAGCTCTGAGCTATTTAAGTTCTCCGTACTATCTCCAATTTTCCCTCTGAGACCCATCATAGAATCCCTGCAGTGCAGAAGGAGGCCATTCGGCCCATTGAGTCTGCACCGACCACAATCCCACCCAGGCCCTATCCCCGTAACCCCACATATTTACCCTGCTAATCCCCCGACACTCAGGTCAATGTAGCGCGGCCAATCGATCTAATCTACACTTCTTTGGACTGTGGGAGGAAACCGGAGCACCCGGAGGAAACCCACGCAGACACGGCGAGAAGGTGCAAAGACAGTGACCCAAGCCGGGTATCGAACCCGGGTCCCTGGCACTGTGAGGCAGCAGTGCTAACCACTGTGCCGCTGTGTTGCATTTGACTCAACTCCGTGGTTGCCGCAAACCAACCTGAATTCATCTCACCCACTCCATCCCCTCCCCATTTACCTTGAAGGGATAAGAAAGTCCAGAGGCTCGGGGCTAATCCTCTGAGGGACACGGGTTCAAATCCCACCACAACAGCTGGTGGAATCTAAATTCAAAAATAAAATCTGGAAATGAAAACTAATCTCAGTAACGGTGACCATGAAACTATCATCGATTGTCGTAAAAACCCATCTGGTTCACTAATGTCCCCTTTAGGGAAGGAAATCTGCCGTCCTTACCCGGTCTGGCCTACATGTGACTCCAGAGCCATGGCAATGTGGTTGACTCTCAACTGCCGCTCTGAGGTGGCCGAGTGAGACACTCAGTTCAAGGGGCAACTAGGGATGGACAACAAATCCCTACAGTGCTGATGGAGGCCATTTGGCCCATCGAGTCTGCACCGACCACAATCCCACCTAAAAGTTAAAGTTTATTAGTCACAAGTAGGCTTACATTAACACTGCAATGAAGTTACTGTGAAGATCCCCTAGTTGCCACACTCCGGCGCCTGAGGGAGAATTTAGCATGGCCAATGCACCTAACCAGGCTTTCGGACTGTGGGAGGAAACCGGAGCACCCGGAGGAAACCCACGCAGACACGGGGAGAACGTGCAAACTCCGCACAGACAGTGACCCAAGCTGGGAATCGAACCTGGGTCCCTGGCGCTGTGAGGCAGCAGTGCTAACCACTGTGCCACCATACCACTCAGGCCCTTTCCCTGTAACCCCAACTATTTACCCTGAGACTGAGGGGCAATTTAGCCTCTAATGCTAGCCTTGATGTTCCAGCATCCCGTGAACGGTTAAGAAGAATTATGGATGGTTTAATTTATGCGTTGAAGATATTGGATTGGGTGAGGGAGCGCATCCGACCCCCAGCCCCAGGAGTGCCATAAAGAACTCAAACAGAGATTGTAACTTCAAATCTTCCCAGGAGAACTTCTTGGCTTTCAACCACCTCTGCTTCCAGTGCCAGTTCAAAGCTGTAAATGGGAATTGTCTAGAGCAAAGCAGATCCAAAGTGGCTGATGGCTATGGGCCCAGAGTACTCAGCGTCCTTGGAAAGAGAAAATAGCAACAAATCTACAATGTACAAAAGGTCTAGGGTCCACTTCCTGTCTCTATATCACACTCACTTCCTGTGACAACTTACACCATTGCACGGACTTCCTGTCACAATTAACGCTGTCACACTCACTTCCAGTCACAACTACATTGTCACACTCATTGGACAAGGGGTAGCAGATAAATGGGAACACCACCACCTGCAATTTCCCCTCCAAGCCACTCACCATCCTGACTTGGAAATATAATCAGCCGTTCCTTCGCAGTCGCTGGGTCAAAATCCTGGAATTCCCTCCCTAACGGCATTGTGGGTCAACCCACAGAACATGGACTGCAGCGATTCAAGATGGCGGCTCACCACCACCTTCTCAAGGGGCAACTAGGGATGGGCAATAAATGTTGGCCCAGCCAGGGAGGCCCATGTCCCAATGAATAAATAAAAAAAACTACAGTATCACACCCCTTTCCTGACTGTAAAGTGTGCAAGAAACAATACTTCTCACTCTGCAGTAAAACATGCAACAATAATAAATCAAATCAATTGACACAATCACACTCATTTCTGTCACAATTTACATCATTGCATGCACTTCCTGTTCCAATTACACTGCCGCACTAGTTTCCTGTCACAACTTAACATTTCCTTTCCCCACCAGGAATGCCACAGAGCAGCTGCTAATTTCCGTTTATAATCCGATCACTTTTATATCAATATTGGCTCAGGTGAAGGGGACTGATGTGTACAAACTGATCTCCCTCGAGACATCAAGTGAAGGGAGGCAGAATCTCTTGCCCTTTCTACCCTCCACCCACAGGCTAAGCTGGCAAAGGAGGGGTGCCCTCACCCCCCCGGGGAGGCGAAGGCCCAGTGGTATTATCGCTAGACCAGTGGTTCCCAAAGGGTGCGGCGCGCCACACTGTGCGGCGAGAGAGGATGGCAAGTGTGGCGGGAAGATTCAAGGACAATCAAAGAAACATTTAAACATGGATAGATATTTTTCCAAAGTGATTGTTTTATAGAACATAGAACATAACAGCGCAGTACAGGCACTTCGGCCTTCGATGTTGCGCCGACCAGTGAAACCAATCCAAAGCCCCTCTAACCTACACTATTCCAATATCATCCATATGTTTATCCAATAACCATTTGAATGCTCTTAATGTTGACGAGTCCACTACTGCTGCAGGCAGGGCATTCCACGCCCTTACTACTCTCTGAGTAAAGAACCTACCTCTAACATCTGTCCTATATCTCTCACCCCTCAATTTAAAGGTATGTCCCCTCGTGTTAGCCATCACCATCCGAGGAAAAAGGCTCTCACTATCCACCCTATCTAATCCTCTGATCATCTTGTATGCCTCTATTAAGTCACCTCTTGACCTTCTTCTCTCTAACGAAAACAACCTCAAGCCCCTCAGCCTTTCCTCATACGATTTTCCCACCATACCAGGCAACATCCTGGTAAATCTCCTCTGCACCCTTTCCAACACTTCCACATCTTTCCTATAATGCGGCGACCAGAACTGTACGCAATACTTCAAGTGCGGCCACACCAGAGTTTTGTACAGTTGCAGCATGACCTCCTGGCTCCGAAACTCAATCCCTCTACCAATAAAAGCTAACACACCGTACGCCTTCTTAACAACCCTATCAACCTGGGTGCCAACTTTCAGGGATCTATGCGCATGGACACCCAGATCTCTCTGTTCATCCACACTACCAAGTATCTTACCATTAGCCCAGTACTCTGTATTCCTGTTACTCCTTCCAAAGTGAATCACCTCACACTTTTCCGCATTAAACTCCATTTGCCACCTCTCAGCCCAGCTCTGCAGCTTATCTATGTCCCTCTGTAACCTGCCACTTCCCTCCGCACTGTCTACAACTCCACTGACTTTAGTGTCATCTGCAAATTTACTAACCCATCCTTCTACGCCCTCATCCAGGTCATTAATAAAAATGACAAACAGCAGTGGCCCCAAAACAGATCCTTGCGGTACACCACTAGTAACTGAACTCCAGGATGAATATTTCCCATCAACCACCACCCTCTGTTTTCTTACAGCTGGCCAATTCCTGATCCAAACCACTAAATCACCCTCAACCCCATGTGTCCGTATTTTCTGCAAAAGCTTACCATGGGGAACCTTATCAAACGCAAGAAAGTTTTATACTTTCTGGATGTCCCATGATCATATTATAAAGTAGTTGTGTTCTATGTTATGAATCAAGCACTGCTAGGAGTTGGTTTTTTTTGTTTTTGAATGTATTTCCTATCAATAAAAAATTTGGTGTGGCGCGAGCAAATTTTTATTCCGAAAGTGCGGCCCAGTGAAAAGATTTTGGGAACCACTGCGCTAGACTATTAATCCAGAAACTCAGCTGGTGTTCTGGGGGCCCGGGTTCGAATCCCACCACGGCAGATGGTGGAATTTGAATTCAATTTTTAAAAATCTGGAATTAAGAATCTACTGATGACCATGAAACCATTGTCGGAAAAACCCATCTGGTTCTCTAACGCCCTTTAAGGAAGGAAATCTGCCATCCTTACCTGGTCTGGCCTACATGTGACTCCAGAGCCACAGCAATGTGGTTGACTCTCAACTGAAATGGCCAAGCGAGCCACTGCGTAGGACTTTATGGCCTCGTTCATCCTGAAACCATAAATTCTTGCCCCGAGGTCAACAGACCTTTCCATTATCCGACCCCTCGCCCTCTCCGATTCCCGGGGCGGGCGGGGCAATAAAATTCTGTCACTCAGTTCAAGGGGAATTAACGGATGAGCAGCAAACGTTGGCTTTATATTCTGGAAGGCCATGAAAGATCAAGGATGGTCTTATTAAGGCCCTCTGAACAAGGGAAACTAGGGATGGGCAATAAATGCTGGCCAACCAGCGACGCCCATGTCCAACGAATGAATTTTTAAAAATCAACACACAAAACCAACCATCGACTCCGTCTACACTTCCCGCGGCCTCGGAAAAGCAGCCAGCATAATCAAAGACCCCAGGCACCCCGGACATTCTCTCTTCCACCTTCTTCCGTCGGGAAAAAGATACAAAAGTCTGAGGTCACGCACCAACCGACTCAAGAACAGCTTCTTCCCTGCTGCCGTCAGACTTTTGAATGGACCTACCTCGCATTAAGTTGCTATTTCTCTACACCTTAGCTATGACTGTAACACATTCCCTTCTCTATGAACGGTACGTTTTGTCTGTATAGCGCGCAAGATACAATACTTTTCACTGGATGCTAATGCATGTGACAATAATAAATCAAATCAAATCAAAAATCAAATCAAATCATTCCTTCAGCTGAGGGTTCCTTCTGACACCCCATCCTTCCCATGTATCTGTTGTTGTGTCTAAGGTATGTTTCATTGTTTAAGCATTTCCCTTATCTCTGGAGCCTCATGTTGAACTTTCATTAACGCTGCATCATTGCCCATTCCATAAACTGCCAGAAATGCATCATTTCAGTCAGCTTTGGCAGCTAACAGGATTGAAAGGACGTGCTTCGGCATCAGAGAGAAAGCTGGTAGCATCCTCATGGCCACATCGCTCAGGAGGAAGGAACGGCCCTCGAGGCGGGATGGGGGGTTGGTACAGTAAGGGTGCCAAGCGGCTGGTCGGCCATTTCAGCGGGGGCAGTTCTGAGTCAACCATCTCGCCGTGGCTCTGGAGTCACATATCGACAAGGAAGAGAAACTTCCGTGGCTGGAGCTCCAGGAGAACCCTGCCCGAAACCAAGCAGGAATCATACAATGTCCACATTCGGCACAGCGAATCTGCTGAATCTCTAACAAAGTATCTTACCCAGGCCCACCCACCCGCCCTATCCCTGTAACCCCACGCTAATCAACTAATTGCACACTAAGGGGTAATTTAGCATGGCCAATCCACCTAACCTGCACATCTTTGGACACTAAGGGGCAATTTAGCATGGCCAATCCACCTAACCTACACATCATTGGACACTAAGGGGCAATTTAGCATGGCCAATCCACCTAACTTATGCATCATTGGACACTAAGGGGTAATTTTAGCATGGCCAATCCACCTAACCTGCACATCTTTGGACACTAAGGGGCAATTTAGCATGGCCAATCCACCTAACCTACACATCATTGGACACTAAGGGGCAATTTAGCATGGCCAATCCACCTAACCTGCACATCTTTGGAAACTAAGGGGCAATTTTAGCATGGCCAATCCATCTAACCTGCACATCTTTGGACATTAAGGGGCAATTTAGCATGGCCAATCCATCTAACCTGCACATCTTTGGACACCAAGGGGCAATTTAGCATGGCCAATCTACCGAACCTACACAAAGGACGGGAGAGCTTCAAATATGTGACGGTGCAACAGGCAAGTCTTCCAAAGATTCCTCGAACTCTGCACACTGCCTCCCATCCATCGACTCCGTCTACACTTCGCGCTGCCTCGGCAAAGCAGCCAGCATAATTAAGGACCCCACACACCCCGGACTTTCTCTCTTCCACCTTCTTCTGTCGGGGAAAAAGATACAAAAGTCTGAGGTCACGTACCAACCGACTCAAGAACAGCTTCTTCCCTGCTGCCGTCAGATTTTTGAATGGACCTACCTCGCACTAAGCTGATCTTTCTCTACACCCTAGCTATGACTGTAACACTACATTCTGCACTCTCTCCTTTCCTTCTCTATGAACGGTATGCTTTGTCTGTACAGCGCGCAAGAAACAATACTTTTCACTGTATGCTAATACATGTGACAATAATAAATCAAATCACTGCTTCACAATGATAAACTCTTATTGAGGCGTCAGTAATATCAAATTATTTTTTATTCTTTCGGGGGAGTGGGTGTCACTGGCTAAGCCGACGTTTGTTGCCCAGTCTCTAGTTGCCCCTGAGGAGGTAGTGGTGAGCCGCTTTCCTGAACCGCTGCAGTTCCTGCAGTCTAAACGTAGCAAATAAGAGGAGGCCGTTCAGCCCTTTGAATCTTCTCCGCCATTCATAGGATCGTGGCTGCTCCTCCCTCTCAAAGTCATATTCTCCATACTCTAGACACGCCCACATTTCTCTGCCGTGTGTTGGACAACTCAGTGTCTCACTCAGCCATTTCAGGGGACAGTGGTTAAGAGCTAACCGCATTGCTGTGAATTTGGAATCACATGTAGGCCAGACCAGGTAAGGACAGCAGATTTCCTTCCCTGAAGGGGCATTAGTGAACCAGATGGATTTTTACAGTAACCTGGTAGTATAATGATCACCATTACTGAGACTATCCTTTTAATTCCAGCATTCATAAATTTAAAAAATTGAAATTCCACCAGTTGCTGAGGTGGGTTTTTAACCATTTTTGTTTAACATACAGAGGGATCTGGGCGTGCAGGTCCACAGTTCCCTAAAAGTAGACGGCCAAGATGCTTAAGAAGGCATATGGCACGCTTGCCTTCATCAGCCTGGGCATTGAGTACAAGGGTTGGCAAATCATGTTGCAGCTGTATAAAACCTTGGTTAGGCCGCATTTGGAGTATTGCGTGCAGTTCTGGTCGCCAGAAGGCCGCGCAAGCTTTGGAGAGAATGCAAAGGAGGTTCACCAGGATGTTGCCGGGTCTCGAGGGTGTTGGCTATGAGGAGAGGTCGAATAAACTAGGATTGTTTTCACTGGAAAGACGGGGGACCTGATACAAGGTTATGAGAGGCGTAGACAGGGTGGAACTCAGAGACTTTTCCCCAGGATGGAAGTGTCAATTACAAGGGGGGGGGCGGCACAGGTTCAAGGTGAAAGTTTAAGGGAGGTGTGCGGGGTAAGTTTTTCACGCAGACAGTGGTGGGTGCCTGGAACGCGCTGCCAGCGGGGGTGGTGGAAGAGGGCACATGAGCGAAATTTAAGAGGCATCTGGATGGGTACATGAATAGGGAGGGAATAGAGGGATACGGACTGAGTGAGGGCAGAAGGTTTTGTCTTTAGTTTAATTAGGGTATCATGACCGGCACGGGCTTAGCGGGGCTGAAGGGCTTGTTCCTGTGCTGTAATTCTCTTTGTCCTTTGTCCAGTGTTCCCAGAGCATTGCCCCAGGTCTCAGGACTGCTAATCCACAATGCCACCATCTCACCTAATTTACTAAACCATCTCAATGATAGGACCTACAACATGAGTGGGCAACCTTAGACAAGCACCAAGCATAGGGTAGGATGTTGGTGTAGTGGTAGTATCACTTGCCTCATAATCCAGAGGCCCCAGGCTAATGCTCTGGGGGAAACGGGTTCAAATCCCTACCACGGCAGCCGGTGGAATTTAAATTCAATCAATAAAATCTAGAATTGAAAGCGAATCTCTGTGAATATTGTCAGAAAAATCCATCTGGTTCACTAAAGCTCCCATAAGGGAAGGAAATCTGTCATCCTTACCTGGCCTGGCCTACAGGTGACTCCAAATACTCAGAGTCCATTTGTAATGACATCAATCAGGCCATTGAGGTTGGCCTATTGGAATATGAGCTCCCTGATTAAGGGGTCAATTGATGGGCCAATCAGGGAGTCTTTGCCTTGTATTTAACCGGGAGTGTCGGTTCCTCAGGCACTCCCGAAGGTAGACTGCTGACTGCGAGCACTCTGTGTACTGCTGTTGGAATTGTAAATAAAAGGATTTTGATGAAGGAACTTTTGCCTCCAAAGACTTATTACACCATTCCAAGCGTTGCCCTTCATCAGATAATTTGATTCATTTGAACTTGTGGCCTGAGGTTCTTGGGAAGAACAGTAACATCCAGTAAGAAACATTCAGAATCAGAATCCTTTTATTTCCTTCTAGACTCCCTCTGCTGGTATAAGTGCACACCATCATTTTAAGTGGACAAAACGCTCAATGCAATTTTCAATATGCTACCTGGAGCCTTGCCCTGTCCCCCCATCATTTTCCCCTTCTCTCCTGAGCACACTGAGTCATCAGTGGTACAGTTCCCTCAATGGTTGTCTACGCTGTCACCCTCATTCCCACATTCCTCATTGCCCACGAACACGGCGGGCATGGAAGCCAAGTTCCATCTTGCGTTTGACCCAATATCTGTATCCTTTGTAGCATCCAACTGGGATTGGGAGCGAGAATTCTGTTCTGTAGCTCAGGATTAGCGCTCTCTTCCAGATCAACAGAGAGTAGGGGTCAAACACGGAATGTTTATGGTCAGTGTCACTTAGTCCAAGGGCAGGCATTGAGCCCCTTGTGGGGGGACCGACCGCAATGTGTAACAATGAACGAGCCCCCACTCAGGGTCAATCCCAAAATTCAGCGCCCGGCAACCGCCGCAAGCTCGAAGCTCATTGGCCGCCAGGCCGGTTACTCATTTTGGAGGCCGCGGTGTGTGACAGAGATGAGAGACTGGACAGGAAGCTGCTGTTTCTCTTCCGATGGCGGACGTACCCTCCGAGGTGGAGGCGGAGCTTGCGGTGGAGCGAGGCGTAGATGAAGGGGTTGTAGCAGGAGGAGCTCATCGCCACCCAGTGGCAGGACAGGTGGAGGACCTTGATGTACCTGTAGTTGAGGATAGTCAGGTCACTGTCCACATCGATGATCAAGTTCAGGATCTGCAGCGGCAGCCAGCAGGTGGCGAAGACCACCGCCGAGATGATCAGGAGAATGAAGGTCTTCCTTTTGTCTTTGCTCCACTTGCTGTGGTTCCTGCCGGCCATGCTTCTCTTCTTGAGGTGGGAGGTGATAGCGATGTAGGAGATGGTTATGGTGGATAACGGGAGCACGTAGGACAACAGGAGGATGGCGCAGGAGTATGCCAGCCTCTGTGCCTCAAGGTTCGGCCAAAACTCCCCACAAACGGTAAAATTGACCCTAGTGAGCTCCTGGTACGTGGTGTGAATGGTGGCCGGGCAGGCCAGGGCAAGAGACACCAACCATATGGCGGCAATGGTGAGGGCGAGCCAATGTGAGGTTATCCTTCGGCGGATGGGGTGGGCCACCACCACGTAGCGGTCCACCGCGATGGCCGCCAGCGAGAGGACGGAGACGTAGACCGTGGCCAACTGCATGAGGGAGACAAAGTGGCACATGAAACTCCCAAACAGCCAGCCGCGCAGCTCAAAGGCGTAGGACAGGGTGAGGGGCACGCAGGTCAGGCACATGAGGAGGTCGGCGGCCGAGAGGTTGCCGATGAAGAAGTTGGTGGCATTATGGAGCTTCTTGTCCAGCACGATGCAGCCAATCAGGAAGAGGTTGCCCACGCAGGCCACCGCCACCAGGGCGCAGTATAGCAGGATGAAGAAGGACTTGTACCGCTGCAGTGGATCAGTGTCAGGAATGTTCTCCAAGGAACTGCCATTGAAGAAGCTACCATTTTCCGCTGTCTTGGTTTCCATCAGTTCCTTTGCACATCAGCCTTCAGTGGTGACCCTTCAAACAAAACACAATGTTTTATGATAGCTGGCTGAGGCCACTCGGCCCATTGGGACTATGGGGGCTCTTTAGAAAGTCCATCCCAATTAGTCGCACTCTCCCTTTCCCTTCACCCTTCCCCAACAACGAGCAATGACTTTGGCTGTTGACCAGGTGATAATAAGATTCGCATTCCCGGATTCTGTCCACTCTTCCCACCTCCTCTGGTTCCCCCTTCCCGTTTTTACCTCCTTATTTTCTGCAAACACGGGACTGTCCTATGAGGAAAGGTTCACTTGACTGGGCTTGTATTCACTGGCGTTTCGAAGGTGAGAGGGGATCTGATTGAGGGCTGGACGGATTAGATGCAGAGAGGATGTTTTCCCTGCTTGAATCTACAACCAGGGGCTCACAGTCTCAGGATATAGGGTAGACCATTGAGGGCAGAGGTGAGGAGAAATTTCTTCACTCAGAGGGTGGCGAACCTGTGGAATCCTCTGCCACAGAAAGCTGTGGAGGACAAGTCACAAAATGTATTCAAGAACGTGACAGATCATTCTTTAGGTTTGAGTGGCATCAAGGGATATGGGGAATGCTATGTGACACCCATAGTCCCATAAATGGGTGGCACGGTGGCACAGTGGTTAGCACTGCTGCCTCACAGCGCCAGGGGCCCAGGCTCGATTCTGGCCTCGGGTGAATGTCCGTGTGGAGTTTGCACATTCTCCTCGTGTCTGCATGGGTTTCCTCCAGGTGCTCCAATTTCCTCCCACAGTCTAAAGATGTGCAGGTTAGGATTTAAATTGCCCCTTACTGTCCCAAGATGTGTAGGTTTAGGGGGATTGGTCATGCTAAATTGCCCCTTAGTGTCCAAAGATGTGTAGGTTAGATGGATTGGCCATGCTAAATTGCCCTTAGTGCCCAAAGATGTGCAGGTTAGGTGAATTGGCCATGCTAAATTGGCCCTTAGTGTCCAAAGATATGCAGGTTATATGGATTGCCCATGCTAAATTGCCCTTAGTGCCCAAAGATGTGCAGGTTAAGTGAATTGGCCATGCTAAATTGCCCCTTACTGTCCAAAGATGTGTAGGTTAGGTGCATTCGCCATTCTAAATTGGGCCTTAGTGTCCAAAGGTGTGCAGGTTAGGTGGATTGGCCATGGTGAAGGTGTAGGGTGGCAGCAGAGGGTGTGAATAATGGGACGGCCTATTGACAGTAGTGGAAGTGGAAGATCCCGCCAGCCATTTGTGGGTCAATTCCGCTACCGCATCACATGCCATGGCGGGGGGGGGGGGGGGGGGGGGGGGGGCAGGGTTCCGGGGGGGTGGTGTGAGGGGTGGGTGTAAAATGCCACCTTTATATTGGTGGATGATTGGGGGGCAGTTCTGAGTGGGTTTCCCCAGTCCACAGAAGGTGCAAATGAATTCCCCTGGGAGGGTTTGTATGAACTTGGATTGTTCTCCAAGATTTTCCCATCTGCATGAGGGCTAACTGGGTCCGATTCTCCCATCCCGACATGCAGGGCCTAGGGGAAAAGAGGGAGGAGCTAGTGGAGCAAAGTGGCGTGGCCAAGGGTGCCAAGGGGTGTGGCCAAGGGCGCTGGGACAAGGGGGTGGAGCCTAGTGCGTGCAGGGCCCAGGGATGGAGCCTATTGTGGGCGGGGTCGAGGGGGCGATCGGGTGGGGTTGGGGCGGGTCCTGCTGCCACTCTGCGTTGGGATCGGTCGGGCTGGAGGGAGGTCAACAATTGGGGCGGGCTGGTGGTGGGGGGGGTGGTCTGCCGGGCGGGGGGGGGTGGGGGTTTGCGTCCCGGGGGGGGGGGGGGGGGGTCTCCATCCCAAGGGGGGGGTCTCCCTCCCAAGGGGGGGTCTCCCTCCCGGTGTGGGAGGGGGGGGTCTCCCAGGGTGGGGGAATCGCCACTGCTGATGGTGGAGATCATGCTTCTCGGGGACGGGGCGGTTTGGGGCTGGACCAGGAATACTTGCGTGAGCCACGATCGAGCCGCGATCGAACCATGGGCGAGGGGCAGCAGTGCGGGGGTCCCGGGCTGACCAGCAACCTGCAGGCCGACAGATCAGGGCCACTGCGCAGAGTTCCGGAACTGTCAGACTCCGACGTGAATAGGCCCCACACCCCCCCGAGCTTTTAATGACATTCACAATTGTCACCTCAGCATTGCACAGACTGCGGAGATTCAGGTCTGAAATCCCGCTGTAAAAACAGTCGCGATTTACACCAGTTTTCTCACCAAGTCAACACTTTCGGAAGAATCGCCCCCACTATTTCCATTACTCTCCCTCATCGGATAAAGGTTTACTGAAATCTGGAACTCTGCGGGATCTAGGGATTAATTGAATATTTGGGATCGATAGGTTTAGTTGAGCTGGTTTACTTAGGATCAGTGGGGATTGGAGTTAAGCTCCCATTGAGGGCCGAATGGCCTCCTCCTCTAAGGTCATACGTTTAGAAATAGTGGGTGAAAGGCAGGCTTCCTCCCCTCCCACGCCTACGGCCAAGGACAGCCCCGGGAGTGGATCTTGTTTTGTGATTAACTCTTAGCCACCCACTCCGCACACACACTAACTCGGGGAACACGGATTCTTCATTGCGGCAACAACATTTTCCAGTTCTGAATCATCCACTGTTCATAGCTGTTCATTTCTGATTCAGACCTTCACGTGCAGGATATCAAAATGCCAAACTAAGGGAATTGAAATGTGAATCATTGTGACTCACTACAGAAGCTTCTGGAACTGCCCGGGCGCCACTGAAATGCCTTTTGGATGGTAATTCTGAGAATCACTGACAGTCCCTCTCACTCCTGTTCCCAATTCCCCCCTCGCTCCTGTTCCCAATGCCCCTCTCACTCCTGTTCCCAATGCCCCTCTCGCTCCTGTTCCCAATTTTCCTCTCGCTCCTGTTCCCAATGCCTCTCTCACTCCTGTTCCCAATGCCCCTCTCGCTCCTGTTCCCAATGCCCCTCTCACTCCTGTTCCCAATTCCCCTCTCACTCCTGTTCCCAATGCCCCTCTCACTCCTGTTCCCAATGCCCCTCTCACTCCTGTTCCCAATGCCCCCCTCACTCCTGTTCCCAATGCCTCTCTCACTCCTGTTCCCAATGCCCCTCTCACTCCTGTTCCCAATGCCCCTCTCGCTCCTGTTCCCAATTTTCCTCTCGCTCCTGTTCCCAATTTTCCTCTCGCTCCTGTTCCCAATGCCCCTCTCACTCCTGTTCCCAATGCCCCTCTCACTCCTGTTCCCAATGCCCCGCTCACTCCTGTTCCCAATTCCCCTCTCACTCCTGTTCCCAATGCCCCTCTCACTCCTGTTCCCAATGCCCCTCTCGCTCCTGTTCCCAATGCCCCTCTCACTCCTGTTCCCAATTCCCCTCTCACTCCTGTTCCCAATGCCCCCTCGCTCCTGTTCACGATTTTCCTCTCACTCCTGCTCCCAATGCCCTTCTCACTCCTGTTCCCAATTCCCCTCTCACTCCTGTTCCCAATGCCCCTCTCACTCCTGTTCCCAATGCCCCTCTCGCTCCTGTTCCCAATGCCCCTCTCGCTCCTGTTCCCAATGCTCCTCTCACTCCTGCTCCCAATGCCTCTCTCACTCCTGCTCCCAATGCCCCTCTCGCTCCTGCTCCCAAAGCCCTTCTCACTCCTGTTCCCAATGCCGCTCTCACTCCTGCTCCCAATGCCTCTCTCACTCCTGCTCCCAGTGCCCCTCTCGCTCCTGTTCCCAATGCTCCTCCTGCTCCCAATGCCCCTCTCACTCCTGCTCCCAATGCCCCTCTCGCTCCTGCTCCCAGTGCCCCTCTCGCTCCTGTTCCCAATGCTCCTCCTGCTCCCAATGCCCCTCTCACTCCTGTTCCCAATGCCGCTCTCACTCCTGCTCCCAATGCCTCTCTCACTCCTGCTCCCAATGCCCCTCTCGCTCCTGTTCCCAATGCTCCTCCTGCTCCCAATGCCCCTCTCACTCCTGCTCCCAATGCCCCTCTCGCTCCTGTTCCCAATGCTCCTCCTGCTCCCAATGCCCCTCTCACTCCTGTTCTCCAATGCCCCTCTCACTCCTGTTCCCAATGCCCCCTCCTGCTCCCAATGCCCCCTCCTGTTCCCAATGCCCCCTCCTGTTCCCAATGCCCCTCTCACTCCTGTTCCCAATGCCCCTCTCCCCCCTGTGCCCAATGCCCCTCTCCCCCCCTGTTGCCCGCTGCCCTCTTTCACCGCTTACCTGCTGCTGTCCGGATGCAGCCCCGTTAAGGGGTTACCAGCGCGCTGAGACACACAGACCCTCGCAGCCTCCGAGAGACGGAAATCCCAGTGAGGAAGCCCAGAAAGGTGAGGATCTGCGGGGCGATTTTACTCAGTCTCATTGGTCGATGCTCCTTAATGGGCTCGAATGGTAAATGCAGGGGGTGGGGAGGGGATGGAGGCAGGGATTTAAAGTGACCCCGTCCTGTGTAAACACAGCCCAGTCATCTCACACTGACTAGACTGGACAAAACTGCAAACTTCTGTAGATATTATTTTAATTTAAATTGGATGGGGAAATCACTGCACACAAAGAGATTTGAACTATTCAAGTGGTTTAATCTTGTAGTGCATAAGCATATATTTCCTCTTCATTAATCTTTGCTTTTGGCAATGTTGCTGGCTCTTGTCTCTCTCCTGTCTGTTCCTCTCCCTCCTCCTATTGAGAAACATCTGGGCATCCATCGACTGCCTGGCGATCACTCTCTGCGTGCGTGCGGAAGCCTAGTCAGGGAGAGGCTACTCCACTGCTGTGTGACTGTGGGAGGCATCGCGGACATAACCCATCCCGTCCCCACAATGTTGTTGCAGTGTGCGACTTGTTATGACCCGGGTCAGAAACTTCCACAAAATCAGCCTCGACCATGACCAGAATTTTACCGTCACGCCCGCCCACGGAATTGGAGGGGGGAGGCGCAGCTCGCGGAGCGGAATTCTCTGTTGGCCTCAGGCAGGATTTTACGAGCCTTGGCCGAGCAGGTTGGTAAAACACCGGACCATATGTTCTGCATCTCAAAATTGGCATCAGGGTGAGCATCTTGCCCCAGGTATGATTCAAGTGACCCACGAGGGAGCTTTTATCAAACATAGTTAATTTAAGAATATAGAACATAGAAAAAATACAGCACAAACAGGCCCTTCGGCCCACAAGTTGCGCCAGTCATGTCCCTACCTATCTCAGCTTATATATAGGCTTACCTATAACCCTCAATCCTATTAAGTTCCATGTACTCATCCAGAAGTCTCTTAAAAGAACCTATCGAGTTTGCCTCCACCACCACTGACGGCAGCCGATTCCACTCACCCACCACCCTCTGAGTGAAAAACTTACCCCTGACATCTCCTCTGTACCTACTCCCCAGCACCTTAAACCTGTATCCTCTCGTAGCAGCCATTTCAACCCTGGGAAAAAGCCTCCGAGAATCCACCCGATCTATACCTCTCAACATCTTGTACACCTCTATCAGGTCCCCTCTCATCCTTCGTCTCTCCAAGGAGAAAAGACCGAGCTCCCTCAACCTATCCTCATAAGGCATGCCAACCAATCCAGGCAACATCCTTGTAAATCTTCTCTGCACCCTTTCAATTATTTCCACATCCCTCCTGTAATGAGGCAACCAGAACTGAGCACAGTACTCTAAGAGGGGTCTGACGAGGGTCTTATAAAGCTGCATCATTATCTCCCGACTCCTAAACTCAATCCCTCGATTGATAAAGGCCAGCACACCATACACCTTCTTAACCACCTCCTCTACCTGCGAGGCCGATTTAAGAGTCCTATGGACCCGGACCCCGTGGTCCTTCTGATCCTCTGCACTGCTAAGAGTCTTACTCTTTATATTGTACTCCTTCATCCCATTTGACCTGCCAAAATGGACCACTACACATTTATCCGGGTTGAAGTCCATCTGCCACTTCTCCACCCAGTCTTGCATCCTATCTATGTCATGCTGCAGCTTCTGACATTCCTCCAAACTATCCACAACCCCACCAAACTTCGTGTCGTCGGTAAACTTACCAAGCCTTCCCTCCACTTCCTCATCCAGGTCATTTATGAAAATGACAAACATCAAGGGTCCCAGAACAGATAGTTAACATGTAAAGTAAGAAAATAAGCAAGAACTTTCATCAATTACAAACATAGAAATAAAACAACCACTACAATGTATAACTCTTAATGAATATATATAAGCTGTCCAAATTAAAAACCAACCTCCATAAACAGCCCTTCAAACAGGTTCAATGCAGCAAAGTCTACTGCTCACGTGATACTGGGATTGAGGACTTTAGTTGAATTCTGCAGTCAAATGTTCTTGAGACTCAGAACAGTTTGAAGACAAGGCAGCTTCCCAAACACCAGAGAGACTCTGGCCCAGCCCCCAACAACAGCAGATTACCCTTCAGGAAACCAAGAGAATGTTCAAAACAAAAGGGAGAGAGAGAGGGAAAACATTTCTTTTTAGCTTGCTGTCCCTTCTAAAACCTAAAAACTCAAACCTGCAACTGAAATGGAAAATCAATTCTTGTCATCTGACTGCACACAGTACTTTTTCTCCTTCCAATGTTGACATCACCTAAGGCTGTGAGCATGAATTTTTAAAAAACTCTTAAAGGTACACTCACATCACAATTAACATATAATAAGAAAATTAGCATAACTTTTACCAATTACAAAAAAACCCCATGATATTGTATGAACCTTAACAGCTAGGTATACTATTCCAAATCAAACAACCTCCACAAACATAAACCCACCTTCTCGGCTTAGCACAGAAAGCAAGTATGCTCGCGTGATGCAGGATTTTGCAGCTTTGTAACACCTGCTATGGCTTAGTCCTTTGGATGCTGAATTAAGACTCTGACTTCCCAGTCCTGGAACTTTCAGCACAGTTTATTTATTAGATACCAGCGTCAAAGGGCTGGCACAGGCAGGATGGACTGAATGGCCTCCGGTGCTGCTTGCGCAGTTTTGTTTTATTTTAAAATGTTTTCTTTGTGTCGCAAGCAGGCTTACATTAACGCCGCGATGAAGTTACTGTGAAAATCCCCTAGTCGCCACACTCCAGCGCCTGTTCGGGTACACTGAGGGAGAATTTAGCACGGCCAATGCACCCTAACCAGCGCGTCTTTCAGACTGTGGGAAGAAACCGGAGCACCCGGAGGAAACCCACGCAGACACGGGGAGATCGTGCAGACTCCGCACAGATAGTGACCCAAGCTGGGAATCGAACCCGGGTCCCTGGCGCTGTGAGGCAGCAGTGCTAACCACTGTGCCACCGTGCCAACCTTGTTGAGATGGGAATTTCAGAGCTAAGAGCCCAGGCAGCTAAATACACAATCTCCAACTGAAGAAATTAAAATCGGGAATTTGCAAAAGGCCAGGAATAGAGGAACGCAGAGATCTGAGTGGGCTGTCTGATTGGAGAAGATGTGAGAGAGAGGGATTTTTTAAAAAAAATTATTTTAAGTAATTAGTCACAAGTCGCCTTACATTAACACTGCGATGAAGTTACTGTGAAAATCCCCTCGGCGCAACATTCTGGCACCTGTTCGGGTACACTGAGGGAGAATTTAGCACAGCCAATGCATGCATCCAGCACATCTTTGGACTGTGGGAGGAAACTGGAGCACTCGGAGGAAACTCACGCAGACAGTGGGGGCATGTGCAGACTCCACACAGACAGTGACCCAAGCCGGGAATCGAACCCGGGTCCCTGGCGCTATGAGGCGGCAGTGCGAACCACTGCGCCACTGTGAACTTTCCCGTCCCGCCTGCCACGGAATTTGTAGCGGGCGGGACACGGACCGTGCAAAGGTCCCTTTACCTCCAGCGAGATTTTCCAGGCTTGCAGTGAGCGCGGCTGGAAAATCCCTCCCACTAAGGTTTTCTGGGAAGTTTGACCGAGTTTCAGTTGGAATTTCAGAGCTCATTGCTCCGAGCTTATCTCTGTAATGGCTATCATACTGATAGAATCATAGAATCCCTACAGTGCAGAAGGAGGCCATTCGGCCCATCAAGTCTGCACTGACAACAATCCCACCCAGGCCCTATCCCCATAACCCCACACATTTACCCTGACACTGAGGGGCAATTTAGCTTGGCCAATTAACCTAACCTGCATACCTTTGAACTGTGGGGGGGAAACCGGAGCACCCGGAGGAAACCCACGCAGACACAGGGAGAATGCGCAGACTCCACACAGACTGTGACCCAAGCCGGGAGTTGAACCCGGGTCCCTGGCACTCTGAGGCAGCAGTGCTAACCACTGCGCCACCGTGCCACCCTCTCATTTATTTTTATTGTGTTATCAGCTTGTCCGCCATGCTGTGAATATGGTGTGCATTCTGATAAAGAGCCTTTAATTGAGTCTTTTGAGGAGTCTGGATCCGTACTCGATGGAGTTTAGAAGGACGCGGGAGGATCTAATGGGAACTCACAGAATACTGAGAGGCCTCGATAGAGTGGACATGGAGAGGATGTTTCCACTAGTAGAACACAGAACATAGAACAGTACAGCACAGAACAGGCCCTTCGGCCCACGATGTTGTGCCGAGCTTTATCTGAAACCAAGATCAAGCTATCCCACTCCCTATCATCCTGGTGTGCTCCATGTGCCTATCCAATAACCGCTTAAATGTTCCTAAATTGTCTGACTCCACTATCACTGCAGGCAGTCCATTCCACACCCCAACCACTCTCTGCGTAAAGAACCTACCTCTGATATCCTTCCTATATCTCCCACCATGAACCCTATAGTTATGCCCCCTTGTAATAGCTCCATCCACCCGAGGAAATAGTCTTTGAACGTTCACTCTATCTATCCCCTTCATCATTTTATAAACCTCTATTAAGTCTCCCCTCAGCCTCCTCCTCCTAGTGGGAGAGATTAGAACTCGAGGGCACAACCTCAGAGTGCTGGGACGACCCTTTAAAACTGAGATGAGAAGGAATTTCATCAGCCAGAGAGTTCATGGAATTCATTGCCACAGAGAAGGCCAGGACATTGAGTGTCTTTAAGACAGAGAGAAATAAGGGGATCAAGGATTCCAGGGAGAAGGCAGGAGAATGGGGATGAGAATCATATCAGCCATGATTGAATGGCGGAGCAGACTCGATGGGCCGAATGGCCTAATTCTGATTCTATATCTTATGGCCTTTCTCACTATTGTCCCCTTATTTGCTGGTGTGCCCCTGTGATTGTACCTTCTGACCCTTCCAGCTCCTCTTAGGTTGTCATTACCCGCATCGTCACCCCACACTATTAACCCGTCATTTTACAGAATCATAGAATCCCCACAGTGCATTTGGCTCATCGAGTCTGCACTGACCACAATCCCACTCAGGCCCCATCCCTGAAACCCCATGTATTTACCCTAGCTAATCCCCCTGACACGAAGGGGCAATTTAGCATGACCAATCCACCTAACCAGCACATCTTTGGACACTAAGGTAATAGTAATCATCGGTAATGATAACCTAAGAGGGGCTGGAAGGATCAGAAGGTAGAATCACAGGGGCAAATGTTGTGCCTTTGTTTAAAAAGAGCTGCAGGGAAAAGCCTGGGAACTACAGGCCGGTGAGCCTCACATCTGTGGTGGGTAAGTTGTTGGAAGGTATTTTGAGAGGCAGGATCTACAGGCATTTAGAGACGCAAGGACTGATTACGGACAGTCTTCATGACTTTGTGAGTGGAAAATCATGTCTCACAAATTTGATTGAGATTTTTGAAGGGGTAACCAAGAAGGTAGATGAGGGTAGTGCAGTTGATGTTGTCTACATGGACTTTGTAAAGAGTCTAACAACACCAGGTTAAAGTCCAACAGGTTTATTTGGTAGCAAACGCCACTAGCTTTCGGAGCGCTGCTCCTTCGTCAGGTGAGTGGGAGATCTCACCTGTGTTTACTCCAGTCCAACGCCGGCATCTCCACATACATGGACTTTAGCAAGGCCTTTGACAAGGTACCGCATGGTAGGTTGTTGCATGAGGTTAAATCTCACGGGACCCAGGGTGAGGTATCTAAATGGATACAAAATTGGCTTCTTGACAGAAGCCAGAGGGTGGTTGTCGAGGGTTGTTTGTCAAACTGGAGGCCTGTGACCAGCGGTGTGCCTCAGGGATCAGTGCTGGGCCCACTGTTATTTGTCATTTATATTAATGATTTGGATGAGAATATAGGAGGCATGGTTAGTAAGTTTGCAGATGACACTAAGATTGCTGGCATAGTGGACAGTGAAGAAAGTTATCTCCAATTGCAACGGGATCTTGATCAATTGGGCCGGTGGGCCGACGAATGCCAGATGGAGTTTAATTTAGACAAATGCGAGGTGATGCATTTTGGTAGATTGAACCAGGGCAGGACTTACTCAGTTAATGGTAGGGCATTGGGGAGAGTTACAGAACAAAGAGATCTGGGGGTACATGTTCATAGCTCCTTGAAAGTGGAGTCACAGGTGGACATAGTGGTGAAGAAGGCATTCGGTATGCTTGGTTTCATCGGTCAAAACATTGAATACAGGAGTTGGAATATCTTGTTGAAGTTGTACAAGACATTGGTAAGGCCGCACTTGGAATTCTGGTCACCCTATTATAGAAAAGATATTATTAAACTAGAAAGAGTGCAGAAAAGATTTACTAGGATGCGACCGGGACTTGATGGATTGAGTTATAAGGAGAGGCTGGATAGACTGGGACTTTTTTCTCTGGAGCGTAGGAGGCTGAGGGGTGACCTTATAGAGGTCTATAAAATAATGAGGGACACAGATCAGCTAGATAGTCAATATCTTTTCCCAAAGGTAGGGGAGTCTAAAACTAGAGGGCATAGGTTTAAGGTGAGAGGGAAGAGATACAAAAGTGTCCAGAGGAGCAATTTTTTCACAGAGGGTGGTGAGTATCTGGAACAAGCTGCCAGAGGCAGTAGTAGAGGCAGGTACAATTCTGTCTTTTCAAAAGCATTTAGACACTTACATGGGTACAATGGGTTTAGAGGGATATGGGCCAAATGCGGGCAATTGGGATTAGGTTAGAGGTTTAAAAAAAGAAAGGGCGGCATGGACAAATTGGGCCGAAGGGCCTGTTTCCATGCTGTAAACCTCTATGACTCTGTGACTAAGGGGCAATTTAGCATGGCCAACCCACCTAACCAGCACGTCTTTCGCACTGTGGGAGGAAACCGGAGCACCCGGAGGAAACCCACGCAGACACGGGGAGAACGTGCAGACTCCACACAGACAGTGACCCAAGCCAGGAATCGAACCCGGTCCCTGGAGCTGTGAGGCTGGAGCTGGAGCACTTCAGCGGTCACGGGCATTCGGCCTCTGATATTCGGGTAAGCGTTCTCCAAGGCGGCCTTCACGACACACGACGGCGCAGAGTCGCTGAGCAGAAACTGATAGCCAAGTTCCGCACACATGAGGACGGCCTCAATCGGGATATTGGGTTCATGTCACACTGTCTGTAACCCCCACAACTTGCCTGGACCTGCAGAGTTTCACTGGCTGTCCTGTCTGGAGACAATACACATCTTTTTAGCCTGTCTTGATGCTCTCTCCACTCACATTGTTTGTATCTTAAAGACTTGATTAGCTGTAAGTATTCGCATTCCAACCATTATTCTGTAAATTGAGTTTGTGTCTTTATATGCTCTGTTTGTGAACAGAATTCCCACTCACCTGAAGAAGGGGCTTGGGGCTCCGAAAGCTTGTGTGGCTTTTGCTACCAAATAAACCTGTTGGACTTTAACCTGGTGTTGTTAAACTTCTTGCTGTGAGGCAGCAGTGCTAACCACTGTGCCACCATGCCGTTCCTTTACTTTAACTTTATTTTTTTTAAAGTCATTTATTAGTCACAAGTAAGGCTTACATTAACACTGCAATGAAGCTACTGTGAAATTCCCCTAGTCGCCACACTCCAGCGCCTGTTCGGGTCAATGCACCCAAACCAGCACGTCTTTCAGACTGTGGGAGGAAACCAGAGCACCCGGAGGAAACCCACGCAGACACGGGGAGAACGTGCAGACTCCACACAGACAGTGACCCAAGCCGGGAATCAAACCCGGGCCCCTGGCGCTGTGAGGCAGCAGTGCTAACCAGTGTGCCACCGTGCCGCCCCTTGTGTTTTACTTTAACTATCCAAATTTCCCCTCATGTGCACCTTCCCCCCCCCTGCCTCCACTATTTAGTTGAAATTCTTCTCCCGTGAAGGATTACCCTTAAATTCACAGAAGGGACACTGTTGCTAAATGCCACTAGGTAGTGCTGTTCATACACAAATGTGCAGCAAGCCATTAAAACACCACGAACGGAAATGAGGCAAGTTACCTTACTGGTGTGGAATTTTCACTTGTCTCAGGGATGCCAACCTCTCCAGGGCTGCCCTGGTGCCTCCTGGAATTGACGGCACATCTTCCGAGTATTGCCGTCTGGAAAATGGGGAAAGATCGTAGGAACGCTGAAGGAAATGTACAATATCGTCACTTTCTTTTCTCAGTTACACAAGGAACAGAGACAGGGGGGGAGGGGTGGTTTAAAACGGCTGTTTGAATGGGTCTGGCGGACGGAGTTCGGGGCTCTGGAGGAGGCACGGTGACACAGTGGGTCAGCACTGCTGCCTCACAGCGCCAGGGACCCGGGTTCAATTCCCGGCCTCGGGTCACTGTCTGTGTGGAGTCTGCTCATTCTCCCCAGGTCTGCGTGGGTTTCCTCCGGGTGCTCCGATTTCCTCCCACAGTCCGGAGGACGTGCTGGTTAGGGTACATTGGCCGTGCTAAATTCTCCCTCAGTGTACCCGAACAGGAGTGTGGCGACTCGGGGATTTTCACAGTAACTTCATTGCAGTGTTAATGTAAGCCTACTGATAAATAAACTTTAAAACAGATTTGGCAACCCTCTGGTTTGGTTAGGCGGCTTAGCCATGGTAAATGGGGAAGCAATGGCCTCGTGGTATTATCGCTAGACTATTAATCCAGAAACTCAGCTAATGTCCCGGGGACCCAGGTTCGAATCCCGCCACAGCAGATGGTGGAATTTGACTTCAATAAAAACAAAGTCTGGAATTAAGAATCTACTGATGACCATGAAACCATTGTCGATTGTCGGAAAAACCCATCTGGTTCACTAATGTCCTTTAGGGAAGGAAATCTGCCGTCCTTACCCGGTCTGGCCTACATGTGACTCCAGAGCCACGGCGATGTGGTTGACTCTCAACTGCCCTCCAAGGGCAACTAGGGATGGGCAATAAATGCTGGCCCAGCCGGCGATGCCCATGTCCCATGAATTAAAAAAAAGGGGGTTATGGGGATACGGTGAGGATGGGCCTGGTAAGGATGCTCGTTCAGAGAGTCAGTGCAGACTAGAAGGGCTGAATGGCTTCCTTCTGCACTGTAGGGATTTTATATATGGTTCTAACCCTAACCCTAATAAGATATATTATTGGCAAAGTGGCAAATAGAAATTGTGCCACACAAGTGCCAGGCAATGACCATCTCCAATGTGAGAGAATCTAAACATGTCCTCTTGATGTCCAATGGCATTGCTGTCTCTGAATCCCCCAACACCAACCTCCTGGGACTAACCCTTGACTATTGAAACTGACCTGGACCCAGCCATATAAACACAGTGGCTACAAGAGCAGGTCAGAGGCTGGGAATCCTGCGGCGAGTAACTCACCTCCTGACTCCCCAAAGCCTGTCCACCATCTACAAGGCACAAGTCAGAAGTGTGATGGAATACTCCCCACTAGCCTGGATGGGTGCAGCTCCAACAACACTCAAGAAGCTTAACACCATCCAGCCCCACTTGATCGGCAACCCATCTATCACCTAGAACATCCATTCCCTCCACCACAGTGGCAGCCATTTTATACACAGTAAGATCCCACATATAGCAATAGGATAAATGAATAGTTACCCTGTTTCTGATGGCTGGGGGAAGGAATGTTGCCTTGGCAGCCCATCCACCACCTCCAACATCCACTCCTTCCACCACTGACGCACAGTGGCAGCCAGGCGTACCGTCTATAAGATGCACTGCAGCAACTCACCAAGGCTCCTTCAATAGCACCTTCCAAACCCACAACTTCCACCACCTAGAAGGGCAGGAGAGCAGATACATGGAGACACCACCACCTGAAAGCTCCCCTCTAAGTCATTCACCAACATGACTTGGAAATATCTCCATCACTGTCGCTGGGTCACCATCCTGGAACCCCCCTCCCTAACAGCACTGTGGATGTACCTACACCACTTGGATTGCAGCGATTCAATACGGTGACTCACCCACCACCTTCTCAAGGGGCAATTAGGGATGGGCAATGAATGCTGGACTTAGCGAGTGACGCCATAAACCGTGAATGATTTTTTTTTTAAATGGTTGACTGACCAGATTATGGGTAAGGATTATGGGTAAGTTGCCCAAGATAAACCGAAACAAAAGGTTCAGCCTGATCACTTGAGTAAGAAAGTCTCTGAGCATGTCATTTTGGAATGATATGGGGGAGGCGACGATCTCGTGGTATTATCGCTAGACTATTAATCCATAAACTCAGCTAATGTTCTGGGGACCCGGGTTCGAATCCCGCCACGGCAGATGGTGGAATTTGAATCCCTCCAACCCCGCCATATTGACCCAAACCAATTGAGTTGGCGTTACCAGATTTGTGAGGATGTTGCCAGCACTTAGTGGGCCTGAGTTATAGGGAGAGGTTGGCCAAGCTAGAGCTTTATTCGTTGGAATGCAGGAGAATGAGGGGTGACCTTGCTGAGATACGCAAAATCCTGAGGGGCATAGATAGGATGAACGCAAATGTGGCGGGGTTTTCCAGCCACACTCACCCCAAGGCAGGAAAGTCCTGCCCGACGTCAATGGACCGCGTCTCGCCCGCTACGATTCCCGTGGTGGGCGGGACGGGAAAATCCCACCCATAGTCTTTTCCCCAGGGAAGGAGAATTGAAAAGTAGAGGGCACAGGTTAAAGGTGAGAGGGGAAAGATTTATAAAGGACCTGAGGAGAAACTTTTTCTCTCAGATGGCGGGGTGTGTATGGAATGAGCTGCCAGAGAAAGAGGTTGAGGCAGGTACAATAGCAACATTTAAAAAGCATTTGGATAAGAACACGGGTGGGAAAGGATTAGAGGGATATGGGCCAAACGCGGGCAACTGGGACTAGCTGGAAGCACACCATGGTCGGCATGGACTGGTTGGGCTGAAGGGCCTGTTTCCGTGCTGCATTGCTCTATGACTCTAGAACAAGATACAGTTGCGGTTCTATAATTGGCCTCACTGCCCACGGGGCTGATGGTGGATGTTCTCTCTCCAAACTTTCAGCTTTGGGTATATTTAACAACGATTATCACTTACCAATATATTACCGGTTGTCAGTTAATGTCAGAAAATTAATGAGGCAGAGAGTTAATGAGAGAGTTAATGAGAGAGTTAATGAGAGGGTTAATGAGGAAGAGAGTTAAAGGAAGAGTTAATGAAAGAGTTAATGAGAGAATTAATGAGGGAGAAAGTTAATGAGAGAGTTAATGAGAGAGAGAGAGTTAATGAGAGAGTTAATGAGTGAGTAAATGAGAGAGTTAATGAGGGAGAGAGTTAATGAGAGAGTTAATGAGGCAGCTAATGAGAAAGTTGATGAGAGAGTTAATGAGAGAGTTAATGAGAGAGAGCTAATGAGTGAGAGAGTTAATGAGACAGTTAACGAGAGAGTTAAAGAGAGTTAATGAGAGAGTTAATGAGAGAGTTAACGAGAGAGAGTTAATGCGTGAGAGAGTTAATGAGCGAGTTAATGAGAGAGTTAATGCGTGAGAGAGTTAATGAGAGAGTTAATGAGAAAGTTAATGAGAGACAGAGTAAATGAGAGAGTTAATGAGAGAGAGAGAGTTAATGAGGGAGTTAATGAGAGAGTTGATGAGAGAGTTAATGAGGGAGTTAATGAGAGAGTTGATGAGAGAGTTAATGAGAGAGTTGGTGAGAGAGTTAATGAGGGAGTTAACGAGAGAGAGTTAATGTGAGTTAATGAGAGAGTTAATGAGAGAGAGAGTTAATGAGAAAGTTAATGAGAAAGTTAATGAGAGGGAGAGTTAATGAGAGAGTTAATGAGAGAGTAAAGTTAATGAGAGAGGTAATGAGAGAGTTAATGCGTGAGAGAGTTAATAAGAGAGTTAATGAGAGAGTTAATGCGTGAGAGAGTTAATGAGAGAGTAAATGAGAGAGAGAGAGAGAGTTAATGAGGGAGTTAACGAGAGAGAGTTAATGAGAGAGTTAATGAGAATTAATGATGGAGGAAGCTAATGAGGGAGTTAATGAGGGAGAGAGTTAATGAGAGAGTTAATGAGAGAGTTAATGAGGGAGAGAGTTAATGAGAGAGTTAATGAGAGAGTTAACGAGAGTGAGTTAATGAGGGAGTTAAAGAGAGAGTTAATGAGGGAGTTAAAGAGGGATAGAGTTAATGAGAGAGTTAATGAGAAAGTTAGTGAGAGAGTTAATGAGAGAGATTTAATGAGAGAGTTAATGAGAGAGAGAGCTAATGAGGGAGTTAATGAGAAACAGAGTTAATGAGAGACTGAATGAGAGAGAGAGTTAATGAGAGAGTTAATTAGAGAGTTAATGAGGGAGAGAGTTAATGTGGGAATTAATGAGAGACAGAGTTAATGAGAGAGTTAATGAGGGAGTTAATGAGAGACAGAGTTAATGAGAGAGTTAATGAGAGAGTTAATGAGGGAATTAATGAGAGACAGAGTTAATGAGAGAGTTAATGAGAGAGTTAATGAGAGACAGAGTTAATGAGAGAGTTAATGAGAGAGAGTTAATGAGAAAGTTAATGAGGGAGTTAATGAGAGGGTTTGAGAGAGAGTTAATGAGGGCGTTAATGAGGGAGAGAGTTAATGAGAGAGTTAATGAGAGAGTTAATGAGAAAGTTAATGAGAGAGTTAATGAGAGAGATTTAATGAGAGAGTTAATGAGAATTAATGATGGAGGAAGCTAATGAGGGAGTTAATGAGAGAGAGAGTTAATGAGAGAGTTAATGAGAGAGTTAATGAGGGTGAGAGTTAATGAGAGAGTTAATGAGAGAGTTAACGAGAGTGAGTTAATGAGGGAGTTAACGAGAGAGTTAATGAGGGAGTTAAAGAGGGAGAGAGTTAATGAGAGAGTTAATGAGAGAGTTAACGAGTGTGAGTTAATGAGGGAGTTAATGAGAGAGTTAATGAGGGAGTTAATGAGGGAGAGAGTTAATGAGAGAGTTAATGAGAGAGTTAATGAGAGACAGAGTTAATGAGAGAGTTAATGAGAGAGAGAGAGTTAATGAGGGAGTTAATGAGAGAGTTAATGAGAGAGTTAATGAGGGAGTTAATGAGGGAGAGAGTTAATGAGAGAGTTAATGAGAGAGTTAATGAGAGACAGAGTTAATGAGAGAGTTAATGAGAGAGAGAGAGTTAATGAGGGAGTTAATGAGAGAGTTGATGAGAGAGTTAATGAGGGAGTTAATGAGAGAGTTGATGAGAGAGTTAATGAGAGAGTTGGTGAGAGAGTTAATGAGGGAGTTAACGAGAGAGAGTTAATGTGAGTTAATGAGAGAGTTAATGAGAGAGAGAGTTAATGAGAAAGTTAATGAGAAAGTTAATGAGAGGGAGAGTTAATGAGAGAGTTAATGAGAGAGTTAACGAGTGTGAGTTAATGAGGGAGTTAATGAGAGAGTTAATGAGGGAGTTAATGAGGGAGAGAGTTAATGAGAGAGTTAATGAGAGAGTTAATGAGAGACAGAGTTAATGAGAGAGTTAATGAGAGAGAGAGAGTTAATGAGGGAGTTAATGAGAGAGTTAATGAGAGAGTTAATGAGGGAGTTAAAGAGGGAGAGAGTTAATGAGAGAGTTAATGAGAAAGTTAACGAGAGTGAGTTAATGAGGGAGTTAACGAGAGAGTTAATGAGGGAGTTAATGAGAGAGAGTGTTAATGAGAGAGTTAATGAGAGAGAGAGCTAATGAGGGAGTTAATGAGAAACAGAGTTAATGAGAGACTGAACGAGAGAGAGAGTTAAAGAGAGAGTTAATGAGGGAGAGAGTTAATGTGGTGTTAATGAGAGACAGAGTTAATGAGAGAGTTAATGAGAGAGTTAATGAGAGACAGAGTTAATGAGAGAGTTAATGAGAGAGTTAATGAGGGAATTAATGAGAGACAGAGTTAATGAGAGAGTTAACAAGAGAGAGAGTTAATGAGGGAGTTAATGAGAGAGAGAGTTAATGAGAGAGTTAATGAGAGAGAGAGTTATTGAGGGAGTTAATGAGAGAGTTAATGAGAGAGAGAGTTAATGAGCGAGTTAATGAGAGAGTTAATGAGAGAGAGTTAATGAGCGAGTTAATGAGAGATTTGATGAGAGAGTTAATGAGGGAGTTAATGAGAGAGTTGATGAGAGAGTTAATAAGGGAGTTAACGAGAGAGAGTTAATGAGAGTTAATGAGAGAGTTAGTGAGAGAGTTAATGAGAGAGTTTGAGAGAGAGTTAATGAGAGAGTTAATAAGAGAGTTAATGAGTTAATGAGAGGGAGAGTTAATGAGAGAGTTAATGAGAGAGTTAAAGTGAGAGAGAGAGTTAATGAGGGAGTTAATGAGAGAGTTGATGAGAGAGTTAATGAGGGAGTTAATGAGAGGGTTGATGAGAGAGTTAATGAGGGAGTTAACGAGAGTTAATGAGAGTTAATGAGAGAGTTAATGAGAGAGAGTTAATGAGAAAGTTAATGAGGGAGTTAATGAGAGGGTTTGAGAGAGAGTTAATGAGGGCGTTAATGAGGGAGAGAGTTAATGAGAGAGTTAATGAGAGAGTTAATGAGAAAGTTAATCAGAGAGTTAACGAGAGAGATTTAATGAGAGAGTTAATGAGAATTAATGATGGAGGAAGCTAATGAGGGAGTTAATGAGAGAGAGAGTTAATGAGAGAGTTAATGAGAGAGTTAATGAGGGTGAGAGTTAATGAGAGAGTTAATGAGAGAGTTAACGAGAGTGAGTTAATGAGGGAGTTAACGAGAGAGTTAATGAGGGAGTTAAAGAGGGAGAGAGTTAATGAGAGAGTTAATGAGAGAGTTAACGAGAGTGAGTTAATGAGGGAGTTAACGAGAGAGTTAATGAGGGAGTTAATGAGGGAGAGAGTTAATGAGAGAGTTAATGAGAGAGTTAATGAGAGACAGAGTTAATGAGAGAGTTAATGAGAGAGAGAGAGTTAATGAGGGAGTTAATGAGAGAGTTAATGAGAGAGTTAATGAGGGAGTTAAAGAGGGAGAGAGTTAATGAGAGAGTTAATGAGAAAGTTAACGAGAGTGAGTTAATGAGGGAGTTAACGAGAGAGTTAATGGGGGAGTTAATGAGAGAGAGTGTTAATGAGAGAGTTAATGAGAGAGAGAGCTAATGAGGGAGTTAATGAGAAACAGAGTTAATGAGAGACTGAAACGAGAGAGAGAGTTAATGAGAGAGTTAATTAGAGAGTTAATGAGGGAGAGAGTTAATGTGGGAATTAATGAGAGACAGAGTTAATGAGAGAGTTAATGAGGGAGTTAATGAGAGACAGAGTTAATGAGAGAGTTAATGAGAGAGTTAATGAGGGAATTAATGAGAGACAGAGTTAATGAGAGAGTTAACAAGAGAGAGAGTTAATGAGGGAGTTAATGAGAGAGAGAGTTAATGAGAGAGAGAGTTATTGAGGGAGTTAATGAGAAAGTTAATGAGAGAGAGAGTTAATGAGCGAGTTAATGAGAGAGTTAATGAGAGAGAGAGTTAATGAGAGAGTTAATGAGTGAGTAAATGAGAGAGTTAATGAGGGAGAGAGTTAATGAGAGAGTTAATGAGGCAGCTAATGAGAAAGTTGATGAGAGAGTTAATGAGAGAGTTAATGAGAGAGAGCTAATGAGTGAGAGAGTTAATGAGACAGTTAACGAGAGAGTTAAAGAGAGTTAATGAGAGAGTTAATGAGAGAGTTAACGAGAGAGAGTTAATGCGTGAGAGAGTTAATGAGCGAGTTAATGAGAGAGTTAATGCGTGAGAGAGTTAATGAGAGAGTTAATGAGAAAGTTAATGAGAGACAGAGTAAATGAGAGAGTTAATGAGAGAGAGAGAGTTAATGAGGGAGTTAATGAGAGAGTTGATGAGAGAGTTAATGAGGGAGTTAATGAGAGAGTTGATGAGAGAGTTAATGAGAGAGTTGGTGAGAGAGTTAATGAGGGAGTTAACGAGAGAGAGTTAATGTGAGTTAATGAGAGAGTTAATGAGAGAGAGAGTTAATGAGAAAGTTAATGAGAAAGTTAATGAGAGGGAGAGTTAATGAGAGAGTTAATGAGAGAGTAAAGTTAATGAGAGAGGTAATGAGAGAGTTAATGCGTGAGAGAGTTAATAAGAGAGTTAATGAGAGAGTTAATGCGTGAGAGAGTTAATGAGAGAGTAAATGAGAGAGAGAGAGAGAGTTAATGAGGGAGTTAACGAGAGAGAGTTAATGAGAGAGTTAATGAGAATTAATGATGGAGGAAGCTAATGAGGGAGTTAATGAGGGAGAGAGTTAATGAGAGAGTTAATGAGAGAGTTAATGAGGGAGAGAGTTAATGAGAGAGTTAATGAGAGAGTTAACGAGAGTGAGTTAATGAGGGAGTTAAAGAGAGAGTTAATGAGGGAGTTAAAGAGGGATAGAGTTAATGAGAGAGTTAATGAGAAAGTTAGTGAGAGAGTTAATGAGAGAGATTTAATGAGAGAGTTAATGAGAGAGAGAGCTAATGAGGGAGTTAATGAGAAACAGAGTTAATGAGAGACTGAATGAGAGAGAGAGTTAATGAGAGAGTTAATTAGAGAGTTAATGAGGGAGAGAGTTAATGTGGGAATTAATGAGAGACAGAGTTAATGAGAGAGTTAATGAGGGAGTTAATGAGAGACAGAGTTAATGAGAGAGTTAATGAGAGAGTTAATGAGGGAATTAATGAGAGACAGAGTTAATGAGAGAGTTAATGAGAGAGTTAATGAGAGACAGAGTTAATGAGAGAGTTAATGAGAGAGAGTTAATGAGAAAGTTAATGAGGGAGTTAATGAGAGGGTTTGAGAGAGAGTTAATGAGGGCGTTAATGAGGGAGAGAGTTAATGAGAGAGTTAATGAGAGAGTTAATGAGAAAGTTAATGAGAGAGTTAATGAGAGAGATTTAATGAGAGAGTTAATGAGAATTAATGATGGAGGAAGCTAATGAGGGAGTTAATGAGAGAGAGAGTTAATGAGAGAGTTAATGAGAGAGTTAATGAGGGTGAGAGTTAATGAGAGAGTTAATGAGAGAGTTAACGAGAGTGAGTTAATGAGGGAGTTAACGAGAGAGTTAATGAGGGAGTTAAAGAGGGAGAGAGTTAATGAGAGAGTTAATGAGAGAGTTAACGAGTGTGAGTTAATGAGGGAGTTAATGAGAGAGTTAATGAGGGAGTTAATGAGGGAGAGAGTTAATGAGAGAGTTAATGAGAGAGTTAATGAGAGACAGAGTTAATGAGAGAGTTAATGAGAGAGAGAGAGTTAATGAGGGAGTTAATGAGAGAGTTAATGAGAGAGTTAATGAGGGAGTTAATGAGGGAGAGAGTTAATGAGAGAGTTAATGAGAGAGTTAATGAGAGACAGAGTTAATGAGAGAGTTAATGAGAGAGAGAGAGTTAATGAGGGAGTTAATGAGAGAGTTGATGAGAGAGTTAATGAGGGAGTTAATGAGAGAGTTGATGAGAGAGTTAATGAGAGAGTTGGTGAGAGAGTTAATGAGGGAGTTAACGAGAGAGAGTTAATGTGAGTTAATGAGAGAGTTAATGAGAGAGAGAGTTAATGAGAAAGTTAATGAGAAAGTTAATGAGAGGGAGAGTTAATGAGAGAGTTAATGAGAGAGTTAACGAGTGTGAGTTAATGAGGGAGTTAATGAGAGAGTTAATGAGGGAGTTAATGAGGGAGAGAGTTAATGAGAGAGTTAATGAGAGAGTTAATGAGAGACAGAGTTAATGAGAGAGTTAATGAGAGAGAGAGAGTTAATGAGGGAGTTAATGAGAGAGTTAATGAGAGAGTTAATGAGGGAGTTAAAGAGGGAGAGAGTTAATGAGAGAGTTAATGAGAAAGTTAACGAGAGTGAGTTAATGAGGGAGTTAACGAGAGAGTTAATGAGGGAGTTAATGAGAGAGAGTGTTAATGAGAGAGTTAATGAGAGAGAGAGCTAATGAGGGAGTTAATGAGAAACAGAGTTAATGAGAGACTGAACGAGAGAGAGAGTTAAAGAGAGAGTTAATGAGGGAGAGAGTTAATGTGGTGTTAATGAGAGACAGAGTTAATGAGAGAGTTAATGAGAGAGTTAATGAGAGACAGAGTTAATGAGAGAGTTAATGAGAGAGTTAATGAGGGAATTAATGAGAGACAGAGTTAATGAGAGAGTTAACAAGAGAGAGAGTTAATGAGGGAGTTAATGAGAGAGAGAGTTAATGAGAGAGTTAATGAGAGAGAGAGTTATTGAGGGAGTTAATGAGAGAGTTAATGAGAGAGAGAGTTAATGAGCGAGTTAATGAGAGAGTTAATGAGAGAGAGTTAATGAGCGAGTTAATGAGAGATTTGATGAGAGAGTTAATGAGGGAGTTAATGAGAGAGTTGATGAGAGAGTTAATAAGGGAGTTAACGAGAGAGAGTTAATGAGAGTTAATGAGAGAGTTAGTGAGAGAGTTAATGAGAGAGTTTGAGAGAGAGTTAATGAGAGAGTTAATAAGAGAGTTAATGAGTTAATGAGAGGGAGAGTTAATGAGAGAGTTAATGAGAGAGTTAAAGTGAGAGAGAGAGTTAATGAGGGAGTTAATGAGAGAGTTGATGAGAGAGTTAATGAGGGAGTTAATGAGAGGGTTGATGAGAGAGTTAATGAGGGAGTTAACGAGAGTTAATGAGAGTTAATGAGAGAGTTAATGAGAGAGAGTTAATGAGAAAGTTAATGAGGGAGTTAATGAGAGGGTTTGAGAGAGAGTTAATGAGGGCGTTAATGAGGGAGAGAGTTAATGAGAGAGTTAATGAGAGAGTTAATGAGAAAGTTAATCAGAGAGTTAACGAGAGAGATTTAATGAGAGAGTTAATGAGAATTAATGATGGAGGAAGCTAATGAGGGAGTTAATGAGAGAGAGAGTTAATGAGAGAGTTAATGAGAGAGTTAATGAGGGTGAGAGTTAATGAGAGAGTTAATGAGAGAGTTAACGAGAGTGAGTTAATGAGGGAGTTAACGAGAGAGTTAATGAGGGAGTTAAAGAGGGAGAGAGTTAATGAGAGAGTTAATGAGAGAGTTAACGAGAGTGAGTTAATGAGGGAGTTAACGAGAGAGTTAATGAGGGAGTTAATGAGGGAGAGAGTTAATGAGAGAGTTAATGAGAGAGTTAATGAGAGACAGAGTTAATGAGAGAGTTAATGAGAGAGAGAGAGTTAATGAGGGAGTTAATGAGAGAGTTAATGAGAGAGTTAATGAGGGAGTTAAAGAGGGAGAGAGTTAATGAGAGAGTTAATGAGAAAGTTAACGAGAGTGAGTTAATGAGGGAGTTAACGAGAGAGTTAATGGGGGAGTTAATGAGAGAGAGTGTTAATGAGAGAGTTAATGAGAGAGAGAGCTAATGAGGGAGTTAATGAGAAACAGAGTTAATGAGAGACTGAAACGAGAGAGAGAGTTAATGAGAGAGTTAATTAGAGAGTTAATGAGGGAGAGAGTTAATGTGGGAATTAATGAGAGACAGAGTTAATGAGAGAGTTAATGAGGGAGTTAATGAGAGACAGAGTTAATGAGAGAGTTAATGAGAGAGTTAATGAGGGAATTAATGAGAGACAGAGTTAATGAGAGAGTTAACAAGAGAGAGAGTTAATGAGGGAGTTAATGAGGGAGAGAGTTAATGAGAGAGAGAGTTATTGAGGGAGTTAATGTGAGAGTTAATGAGAGAGAGAGTTAATGAGCGAGTTAATGAGAGAGTTAATGAGAGAGAGAGTTAATGAGCGAGTTAATGAGAGAGTTAATGAGAGAGAGAGTTAATCAGGGAGTTAATGAGAGACAGAGTTAATGAGAGAGTGAACGAGAGAGAGAGTTAATGAGAGAGTTAATGAGGGAGAGAGTTAATGAGGGAATTAATGAGAGGCAGAGTTAATGAGCGAGATAATGAGAGAGTTAATGAGGGAGTTAATGAGAGAGAATTAATGAGAGAGTTAATGAGCGAGTTAATGAGGGTGTTAATGAGAGGGTTAATGAGAGTTAATGAGGGAGTAAATGAGAGTGTACGTTAATGAGCGAGTGAATGAGAGAGCTAATGGGAGAGAGAGGTAATGAGAGAGTTAATGAGAGAGTTAATGAGAGAATTAATGACAGAGTTAATGAGGGAGAGAGTTTATGAGAGAGTTAATGAGAGAATTAATGAGAGAGTTAATGAGAGAGTTAAAGAGGGAGAGAGTTAATGAGAGAGTTAATGAAAGAGTTAACGAGAGTGAGTTAATGAGGGAGTTAACGAGAGAGTTAATGAGGGAGTTAAAGAGGGAGAAAGTTAATGAGAGAGTTAATGGGGGAGTTAATGAGAGAGTTGATGAGAGAGTTAATGAGGGAGTTAATGAGAGAGCTGATGAGAGAGTTAATGAGGGAGTTAACGAGGGAGAGTTAATGAGAGTTAATGAGAGAGTTAATGAGAGAGAGAGTTAATGAGAGAGTTAATGAGGGAGTTAATGAGAGAGTTTGAGAGAGAGTTAATGAGGGAGTTAATGAGGGAGAGAGTTAATGAGAGAGTTAATCAGAGAGTTAATGAGAGAGTTAATGAGTTAATGAGAGGGAGAGTTGCTGAGAGAGTTAATGAGGGAGTTAATGAGAGAGTTGATGAGAGAGATAATGAGGGAGTTAATGAGAGAGTTAATGCGTGAGAGAGTTAATGAGAGAGTTCATGAGAGACAGAGTTAATGAGAGAGTTAATGAGAGAGAGAGTTATTGAGGGAGTTAATGAGAGAGTTAATGAGAGAGAGAGTTAATGAGCGAGTTAATGAGAGAGTTAATGAGAGAGAGTTAATGAGCGAGTTAATGAGAGATTTGATGAGAGAGTTAATGAGGGAGTTAATGAGAGAGTTGATGAGAGAGTTAATGAGGGAGTTAACGAGAGAGAGTTAATGAGAGTTAATGAGAGAGTTAGTGAGAGAGTTAATGAGAGAGTTTGAGAGAGAGTTAATGAGAGAGTTAATGAGAGAGTTAATGAGTTAATGAGAGGGAGAGTTAATGAGAGAGTTAATGAGAGAGTTAACGAGGGAGAGTTAATGCATGAGAGAGTTAATGAGAGAGTTCATGAGAGACAGAGTTAATGAGAGAGTTAATGAGAGAGTTAATGAGGGAGTTAATGAGAGAGCTGATGAGAGAGTTAATGAGGGAGTTAACGAGGGAGAGTTAATGAGAGTTAATGAGAGAGTTAATGAGAGAGAGAGTTAATGAGAGAGTTAATGAGGGAGTTAATGAGAGAGTTTGAGAGAGAGTTAATGAGGGAGTTAATGAGGGAGAGAGTTAATGAGAGAGTTAATCAGAGAGTTAATGAGAGAGTTAATGAGTTAATGAGAGGGAGAGTTGCTGAGAGAGTTAATGAGGGAGTTAAAGAGGGAGAAAGTTAATGAGAGAGTTAATGGGGGAGTTAATGAGAGAGTTGATGAGAGAGTTAATGAGGGAGTTAATGAGAGAGCTGATGAGAGAGTTAATGAGGGAGTTAACGAGGGAGAGTTAATGAGAGTTAATGAGAGAGTTAATGAGAGAGAGAGTTAATGAGAGAGTTAATGAGGGAGTTAATGAGAGAGTTTGAGAGAGAGTTAATGAGGGAGTTAATGAGGGAGAGAGTTAATGAGAGAGTTAATCAGAGAGTTAATGAGAGAGTTAATGAGTTAATGAGAGGGAGAGTTGCTGAGAGAGTTAATGAGGGAGTTAATGAGAGAGTTGATGAGAGAGATAATGAGGGAGTTAATGAGAGAGTTAATGCGTGAGAGAGTTAATGAGAGAGTTCATGAGAGACAGAGTTAATGAGAGAGTTAATGAGAGAGAGAGTTATTGAGGGAGTTAATGAGAGAGTTAATGAGAGAGAGAGTTAATGAGCGAGTTAATGAGAGAGTTAATGAGAGAGAGTTAATGAGCGAGTTAATGAGAGATTTGATGAGAGAGTTAATGAGGGAGTTAATGAGAGAGTTGAAGAGAGAGTTAATGAGGGAGTTAACGAGAGAGAGTTAATGAGAGAGTTAGTGAGAGAGTTAATGAGAGAGTTTGAGAGAGAGTTAATGAGAGAGTTAATGAGAGAGTTAATGAGTTAATGAGAGGGAGAGTTAATGAGAGAGTTAATGAGAGAGTTAACGAGGGAGAGTTAATGCATGAGAGAGTTAATGAGAGAGTTAAAGTGAGAGAGAGAGTTAATGAGGGAGTTAATGAGAGAGTTGATGAGAGAGTTAATGAGGGAGTTAATGAGAGAGTTGATGAGAGAGTTAATGAGGGAGTTAACGAGAGTTAATGAGAGTTAATGAGAGAGTTAATGAGAGAGAGTTAATGAGAAAGTTAATGAGGGAGTTAATGAGAGGGTTTGAGAGAGAGTTAATGAGGGCGTTAATGAGGGAGAGAGTTAATGAGAGAGTTAATGAGAGAGTTAATGAGAAAGTTAATCAGAGAGTTAACGAGAGAGATTTAATGAGAGAGTTAATGAGAATTAATGATGGAGGAAGCTAATGAGGGAGTTAATGAGAGAGAGAGTTAATGAGAGAGTTAATGAGGGTGAGAGTTAATGAGAGAGTTAATGAGAGAGTTAACGAGAGTGAGTTAATGAGGGAGTTAACGAGAGAGTTAATGAGGGAGTTAAAGAGGGAGAGAGTTAATGAGAGAGTTAATGAGAGAGTTAACGAGAGTGAGTTAATGAGGGAGTTAACGAGAGAGTTAATGAGGGAGTTAATGAGGGAGAGAGTTAATGAGAGAGTTAATGAGAGAGTTAATGAGAGACAGAGTTAATGAGAGAGTTAATGAGAGAGAGAGAGTTAATGAGGGAGTTAATGAGAGAGTTAATGAGAGAGTTAATGAGGGAGTTAAAGAGGGAGAGAGTTAATGAGAGAGTTAATGAGAAAGTTAACGAGAGTGAGTTAATGAGGGAGTTAACGAGAGAGTTAATGGGGGAGTTAATGAGAGAGAGTGTTAATGAGAGAGTTAATGAGAGAGAGAGCTAATGAGGGAGTTAATGAGAAACAGAGTTAATGAGAGACTGAAACGAGAGAGAGAGTTAATGAGAGAGTTAATTAGAGAGTTAATGAGGGAGAGAGTTAATGTGGGAATTAATGAGAGACAGAGTTAATGAGAGAGTTAATGAGGGAGTTAATGAGAGACAGAGTTAATGAGAGAGTTAATGAGAGAGTTAATGAGGGAATTAATGAGAGACAGAGTTAATGAGAGAGTTAACAAGAGAGAGAGTTAATGAGGGAGTTAATGAGAGAGAGAGTTAATGAGAGAGAGAGTTATTGAGGGAGTTAATGAGAAAGTTAATGAGAGAGAGAGTTAATGAGCGAGTTAATGAGAGAGTTAATGAGAGAGAGAGTTAATGAGCGAGTTAATGAGAGAGTTAATGAGAGAGAGAGTTAATCAGGGAGTTAATGAGAGACAGAGTTAATGAGAGAGTGAACGAGAGAGAGAGTTAATGAGAGAGTTAATGAGGGAGAGAGTTAATGAGGGAATTAATGAGAGGCAGAGTTAATGAGCGAGATAATGAGAGAGTTAATGAGGGAGTTAATGAGAGAGAATTAATGAGAGAGTTAATGAGCGAGTTAATGAGGGTGTTAATGAGAGGGTTAATGAGAGTTAATGAGGGAGTAAATGAGAGTGTACGTTAATGAGCGAGTGAATGAGAGAGCTAATGGGAGAGAGAGGTAATGAGAGAGTTAATGAGAGAGTTAATGAGAGAATTAATGACAGAGTTAATGAGGGAGAGAGTTTATGAGAGAGTTAATGAGAGAATTAATGAGAGAGTTAAAGAGGGAGAGAGTTAATGAGAGAGTTAATGAAAGAGTTAACGAGAGTGAGTTAATGAGGGAGTTAACGAGAGAGTTAATGAGGGAGTTAAAGAGGGAGAAAGTTAATGAGAGAGTTAATGGGGGAGTTAATGAGAGAGTTGATGAGAGAGTTAATGAGGGAGTTAATGAGAGAGCTGATGAGAGAGTTAATGAGGGAGTTAACGAGGGAGAGTTAATGAGAGTTAATGAGAGAGTTAATGAGAGAGAGAGTTAATGAGAGAGTTAATGAGGGAGTTAATGAGAGAGTTTGAGAGAGAGTTAATGAGGGAGTTAATGAGGGAGAGAGTTAATGAGAGAGTTAATCAGAGAGTTAATGAGAGAGTTAATGAGTTAATGAGAGGGAGAGTTGCTGAGAGAGTTAATGAGGGAGTTAATGACAGAGTTGATGAGAGAGATAATGAGGGAGTTAATGAGAGAGTTAATGCGTGAGAGAGTTAATGAGAGAGTTCATGAGAGACAGAGTTAATGAGAGAGTTAATGAGAGAGAGAGTTATTGAGGGAGTTAATGAGAGAGTTAATGAGAGAGAGAGTTAATGAGCGAGTTAATGAGAGAGTTAATGAGAGAGAGTTAATGAGCGAGTTAATGAGAGATTTGATGAGAGAGTTAATGAGGGAGTTAATGAGAGAGTTGATGAGAGAGTTAATGAGGGGGTTAACGAGAGAGAGTTAATGAGAGTTAATGAGAGAGTTAGTGAGAGAGTTAATGAGAGAGTTTGAGAGAGAGTTAATGAGAGAGTTAATGAGAGAGTTAATGAGTTAATGAGAGGGAGAGTTAATGAGAGAGTTAATGAGAGAGTTAACGAGGGAGAGTTAATGCATGAGAGAGTTAATGAGAGAGTTAAAGTGAGAGAGAGAGTTAATGAGGGAGTTAATGAGAGAGTTGATGAGAGAGTTAATGAGGGAGTTAATGAGAGAGTTGATGAGAGAGTTAATGAGGGAGTTAACGAGAGTTAATGAGAGTTAATGAGAGAGTTAATGAGAGAGAGTTAATGAGAAAGTTAATGAGGGAGTTAATGAGAGGGTTTGAGAGAGAGTTAATGAGGGCGTTAATGAGGGAGAGAGTTAATGAGAGAGTTAATGAGAGAGTTAATGAGAAAGTTAATGAGAGAGTTAACGAGAGAAATTTAATGAGAGAGTTAATGAGAATTAATGATGGAGGAAGCTAATGAGGGAGTTAATGAGAGAGAGAGTTAATGAGAGAGTTAATGAGAGAGTTAATGAGGGTGAGAGTTAATGAGAGAGTTAATGAGAGAGTTAACGAGAGTGAGTTAATGAGGGAGTTAACGAGAGAGTTAATGAGGGAGTTAAAGAGGGAGAGAGTTAATGAGAGAGTTAACGAGAGTGAGTTAATGAGGGAGTTAACGAGAGAGTTAATGAGGGAGTTAATGAGGGAGAGAGTTAATGAGAGAGTTAATGAGAGAGTTAATGAGAGACAGAGTTAATGAGAGAGTTAATGAGAGAGAGAGAGTTAATGAGGGAGTTAATGAGAGAGTTAATGAGAGAGTTAATGAGGGAGTTAAAGAGGGAGAGAGTTAATGAGAGAGTTAATGAGAAAGTTAACGAGAGTGAGTTAATGAGGGAGTTAACGAGAGAGTTAATGGGGGAGTTAATGAGAGAGAGTGTTAATGAGAGAGTTAATGAGAGAGAGAGCTAATGAGGGAGTTAATGAGAAACAGAGTTAATGAGAGACTGAAACGAGAGAGAGAGTTAATGAGAGAGTTAATTAGAGAGTTAATGAGGGAGAGAGTTAATGTGGGAATTAATGAGAGACAGAGTTAATGAGAGAGTTAATGAGGGAGTTAATGAGAGACAGAGTTAATGAGAGAGTTAATGAGAGAGTTAATGAGGGAATTAATGAGAGACAGAGTTAATGAGAGAGTTAACAAGAGAGAGAGTTAATGAGGGAGTTAATGAGAGAGAGAGTTAATGAGAGAGAGAGTTATTGAGGGAGTTAATGAGAGAGTTAATGAGAGAGAGAGTTAATGAGCGAGTTAATGAGAGAGTTAATGAGAGAGAGAGTTAATGAGCGAGTTAATGAGAGAGTTAATGAGAGAGAGAGTTAATCAGGGAGTTAATGAGAGACAGAGTTAATGAGATAGTGAACGAGAGAGAGAGTTAATGAGAGAGTTAATGAGGGAGAGAGTTAATGAGGGAATTAATGAGAGGCAGAGTTAATGAGCGAGATAATGAGAGAGTTAATGAGGGAGTTAATGAGAGAGAATTAATGAGAGAGTTAATGAGCGAGTTAATGAGGGTGTTAATGAGAGGGTTAATGAGAGTTAATGAGGGAGTAAATGAGAGCGTACGTTAATGAGCGAGTGAATGAGAGAGCTAATGGGAGAGAGAGGTAATGAGAGAGTTAATGAGAGAGTTAATGAGGGAGTTAATGAGAGACAGAGTTAATGAGAGAGTTAATGAGAGAGTTAATGAGAGACAGAGTTAATGAGAGAGTTAATGAGAGAGTTAATGAGGGAATTAATGAGAGACAGAGTTAATGAGAGAGTTAACAAGAGAGAGAGTTAATGAGGGAGTTAGGTGAGAGAGAGTTAATGAGAGAGAGAGTTATTGAGGGAGTTAATGAGAGAGTTAATGAGAGAGAGAGTTAATGAGCGAGTTAATGAGAGAGTTAATGAGAGAGAGAGTTAATGAGCGAGTTAATGAGAGAGTTAATGAGAGAGAGAGTTAATCAGGGAGTTAATGAGAGACAGAGTTAATGAGAGAGTGAACGAGAGAGAGAGTTAATGAGAGAGTTAATGAGGGAGAGAGTTAATGAGGGAATTAATGAGAGGCAGAGTTAATGAGCGAGATAATGAGAGAGTTAATGAGGGAGTTAATGAGAGAGAATTAATGAGAGAGTTAATGAGCGAGTTAATGAGGGTGTTAATGAGAGGGTTAATGAGAGTTAATGAGGGAGTAAATGAGAGTGTACGTTAATGAGCGAGTGAATGAGAGAGCTAATGAGAGAGAGAGGTAATGAGAGAGTTAATGAGAGAGTTAATGAGAGAATTAATGACAGAGTTAATGAGGGAGAGAGTTTATGAGAGAGTTAATGAGAGAATTAATGAGAGAGTTAATGAGAGAGTTAAAGAGGGAGAGAGTTAATGAGAGAGTTAATGAAAGAGTTAACGAGAGTGAGTTAATGAGGGAGTTAACGAGAGAATTAATGAGGGAGTTAAAGAGGGAGAAAGTTAATGAGAGAGTTAATGGGGGAGTTAATGAGAGAGTTGATGAGAGAGTTAATGAGGGAGTTAATGAGAGAGCTGATGAGAGAGTTAATGAGGGAGTTCACGAGGGAGAGTTAATGAGAGTTAATGAGAGAGTTAATGAGAGAGAGAGTTAATGAGAGAGTTAATGAGGGAGTTAATGAGAGAGTTTGAGAGAGAGTTAATGAGGGAGTTAATGAGGGAGAGAGTTAATGAGAGAGTTAATGAGAGAGTTAATGAGAGAGTTAATGAGTTAATGAGAGGGAGAGTTGATGAGAGAGTTAATGAGGGAGTTAATGAGAGAGTTGATGAGAGAGATAATGAGGGAGTTAATGAGAGAGTTAATGCGTGAGAGAGTTAATGAGAGAGTTCATGAGAGACAGAGTTAATGAGAGAGTTAATGAGAGAGAGAGTTAATGAGAGAGTTAATGAGGGAGTTAATGAGAGGGACAGAGTTAATGAGGGAGTTAATGAGAGATTTGATGAGAGAGTTAATGAGGGAGTGAATGAGAGAGTTGATGAGAGAGTTAATGAGGGAGTTAACGAGAGAGAGTTAATGAGAGTTAATGAGAGAGTTAATGAGAGAGAGAGTTAATGAGAGAGTTAATGAGAGAGTTTGAGAGAGAGTTAATGAGAGAGTTAATGAGAGAGTTAATGAGAAAGTTAATGAGAGAGTTAATGAGTTAATGAGAGGGAGAGTTAATGAGAGAGTTAATGAGAGAGTTAACGAGCGAGTGTTAATGCGTGAGAGACTTAATGAGAGAGTTAATCAGAGAGTTAATATGGGAGTTCATTAGAGAGTTAACGAGGGAGAGCTAATGCGTGAGAGAGTTAATGAGAGAGTTAATGAGAGAGAGAGAGTTAATGAGGGAGTTAATGAGAGAGTTGATGAGAGAGTTAATGAGGGAGTTAATGAGAGAGTTGATGAGAGAGTTAATGAGGGAGTTAACGAGAGAGAGGTAATGAGAGTTAATGAGAGAGTTAATGAGAGAGAGTTAATGAGAAAGTTAATGAGGGAGTTAATGAGAGAGTTTGAGAGAGAGTTAATGAGGGAGTTAATGAGGGAGAGAGTTAATGAGAGAGTTAATGAGAGAGTTAATGAGAAAGTTAATGAGAGAGTTAATGAGAGAGATTTAATGAGAGAGTTAATGAGAATTAATGATGGAGGAAGCTAATGAGGGAGTTAATGAGAGAGAGAGTTAATGAGAGAGTTAATGAGAGAGTTAATGAGGGTGAGAGTTAATGAGAGAGTTAATGAGAGAGTTAACGAGAGTGAGTTAATGAGGGAGTTAACGAGAGAGTTAATGAGGGAGTTAAAGAGGGAGAGAGTTAATGAGAGAGTTAATGAGAGAGTTAACGAGAGTGAGTTAATGAGGGAGTTAACGAGAGAGTTAATGAGGGAGTTAATGAGGGAGAGAGTTAATGAGAGAGTTAATGAGAGACAGAGTTAATGAGAGAGTTAATGAGAGAGAGAGAGTTAATGAGGGAGTTAATGAGAGAGTTAATGAGAGAGTTAATGAGGGAGTTAAAGAGGGAGAGAGTTAATGAGAGAGTTAATGAGAAAGTTAACGAGAGTGAGTTAATGAGGGAGTTAACGAGAGAGTTAATGGGGGAGTTAATGAGAGAGAGTGTTAATGAGAGAGTTAATGAGAGAGAGAGCTAATGAGGGAGTTAATGAGAAACAGAGTTAATGAGAGACTGAAACGAGAGAGAGAGTTAATGAGAGAGTTAATTAGAGAGTTAATGAGGGAGAGAGTTAATGTGGGAATTAATGAGAGACAGAGTTAATGAGAGAGTTAATGAGGGAGTTAATGAGAGACAGAGTTAATGAGAGAGTTAATGAGAGAGTTAATGAGGGAATTAATGAGAGACAGAGTTAATGAGAGAGTTAACAAGAGAGAGAGTTAATGAGGGAGTTAATGAGAGAGAGAGTTAATGAGAGAGAGAGTTATTGAGGGAGTTAATGAGAGAGTTAATGAGAGAGAGAGTTAATGAGCGAGTTAATGAGAGAGTTAATGAGAGAGAGAGTTAATGAGCGAGTTAATGAGAGAGTTAATGAGAGAGAGAGTTAATCAGGGAGTTAATGAGAGACAGAGTTAATGAGAGAGTGAACGAGAGAGAGAGTTAATGAGAGAGTTAATGAGGGAGAGAGTTAATGAGGGAATTAATGAGAGGCAGAGTTAATGAGCGAGATAATGAGAGAGTTAATGAGGGAGTTAATGAGAGAGAATTAATGAGAGAGTTAATGAGCGAGTTAATGAGGGTGTTAATGAGAGGGTTAATGAGAGTTAATGAGGGAGTAAATGAGAGCGTACGTTAATGAGCGAGTGAATGAGAGAGCTAATGGGAGAGAGAGGTAATGAGAGAGTTAATGAGAGAGTTAATGAGGGAGTTAATGAGAGACAGAGTTAATGAGAGAGTTAATGAGAGAGTTAATGAGAGACAGAGTTAATGGGAGAGTTAATGAGAGAGTTAATGAGGGAATTAATGAGAGACCGAGTTAATGAGAGAGTTAACAAGAGAGAGAGTTAATGAGGGAGTTAATGAGAGAGAGAGTTAATGAGAGAGAGAGTTATTGAGGGAGTTAATGAGAGAGTTAATGAGAGAGAGAGTTAATGAGCGAGTTAATGAGAGAGTTAATGAGAGAGAGAGTTAATGAGCGAGTTAATGAGAGAGTTAATGAGAGAGAGAGTTAATCAGGGAGTTAATGAGAGACAGAGTTAATGAGAGAGTGAACGAGAGAGAGAGTTAATGAGAGAGTTAATGAGGGAGAGAGTTAATGAGGGAATTAATGAGAGGCAGAGTTAATGAGCGAGATAATGAGAGAGTTAATGAGGGAGTTAATGAGAGAGAATTAATGAGAGAGTTAATGAGCGAGTTAATGAGGGTGTTAATGAGAGGGTTAATGAGAGTTAATGAGGGAGTAAATGAGAGTGTACGTTAATGAGCGAGTGAATGAGAGAGCTAATGGGAGAGAGAGGTAATGAGAGAGTTAATGAGAGAGTTAATGAGAGAATTAATGACAGAGTTAATGAGGGAGAGAGTTTATGAGAGAGTTAATGAGAGAATTAATGAGAGAGTTAATGAGAGAGTTAAAGAGGGAGAGAGTTAATGAGAGAGTTAATGAAAGAGTTAACGAGAGTGAGTTAATGAGGGAGTTAACGAGAGAATTAATGAGGGAGTTAAAGAGGGAGAAAGTTAATGAGAGAGTTAATGGGGGAGTTAATGAGAGAGTTGATGAGAGAGTTAATGAGGGAGTTAATGAGAGAGCTGATGAGAGAGTTAATGAGGGAGTTAACGAGGGAGAGTTAATGAGAGTTAATGAGAGAGTTAATGAGAGAGAGAGTTAATGAGAGAGTTAATGAGGGAGTTAATGAGAGAGTTTGAGAGAGAGTTAATGAGGGAGTTAATGAGGGAGAGAGTTAATGAGAGAGTTAATGAGAGAGTTAATGAGTTAATGAGAGGGAGAGTTGATGAGAGAGTTAATGAGGGAGTTAATGAGAGAGTTGATGAGAGAGATAATGAGGGAGTTAATGAGAGAGTTAATGCGTGAGAGAGTTAATGAGAGAGTTCATGAGAGACAGAGTTAATGAGAGAGTTAATGAGAGAGAGAGTTAATGAGAGAGTTAATGAGGGAGTTAATGAGAGGGACAGAGTTAATGAGGGAGTTAATGAGAGATTTGATGAGAGAGTTAATGAGGGAGTGAATGAGAGAGTTGATGAGAGAGTTAATGAGGGAGTTAACGAGAGAGAGTTAATGAGAGTTAATGAGAGAGTTAATGAGAGAGAGAGTTAATGAGAGAGTTAATGAGAGAGTTTGAGAGAGAGTTAATGAGAGAGTTAATGAGAGAGTTAATGAGAAAGTTAATGAGAGAGTTAATGAGTTAATGAGAGGGAGAGTTAATGAGAGAGTTAATGAGAGAGTTAACGAGCGAGTGTTAATGCGTGAGAGACTTAATGAGAGAGTTAATCAGAGAGTTAATATGGGAGTTCATTAGAGAGTTAACGAGGGAGAGCTAATGCGTGAGAGAGTTAATGAGAGAGTTAATGAGAGAGAGAGAGTTAATGAGGGAGTTAATGAGAGAGTTGATGAGAGAGTTAATGAGGGAGTTAATGAGAGAGTTGATGAGAGAGTTAATGAGGGAGTTAACGAGAGAGAGGTAATGAGAGTTAATGAGAGAGTTAATGAGAGAGAGTTAATGAGAATGTTAATGAGGGAGTTAATGAGAGAGTTTGAGAGAGAGTTAATGAGGGAGTTAATGAGGGAGAGAGTTAATGAGAGAGTTAATGAGAGAGTTAATGAGAAAGTTAATGAGAGAGTTAATGAGAGAGATTTAATGAGAGAGTTAATGAGAATTAATGATGGAGGAAGCTAATGAGGGAGTTAATGAGAGAGAGAGTTAATGAGAGAGTTAATGAGAGAGTTAATGAGGGTGAGAGTTAATGAGAGAGTTAATGAGAGAGTTAACGAGAGTGAGTTAATGAGGGAGTTAACCAGAGAGTTAATGAGGGAGTTAAAGAGGGAGAGAGTTAATGAGAGAGTTAATGAGAGAGTTAACGAGAGTGAGTTAATGAGGGAGTTAACGAGAGAGTTAATGAGGGAGTTAATGAGGGAGAGAGTTAATGAGAGAGTTAATGAGAGACAGAGTTAATGAGAGAGTTAATGAGAGAGAGAGAGTTAATGAGGGAGTTAATGAGAGAGTTAATGAGAGAGTTAATGAGGGAGTTAAAGAGGGAGAGAGTTAATGAGAGAGTTAATGAGAAAGTTAATGAGAGACAGCGTTAATGAGAGAGTTAATGAGAGAGAGTTAATGAGGGAGTTAATGAGGGAGTTAATGAGAGGGACAGAGTTAATGAGGGAGTTAATGAGAGAGTTGATGAGAGAGTTAATGAGGGAGTTAATGAGAGAGTTGATGAGAGAGATAATGAGGGAGTTAATGAGGGAGCTCATTAGAGAGTTAACGAGGGAGAGTTAATGCGTGAGTGAGTTAATGAGAGAGTTAATGAGAGAGAGTCAATGATGGAGTTAATGAGAGAGAGAGTTAATGAGAGAGTTAATGAGGGAGAGAGTTAATGAGGGAGTTAATGAGAGAGTTAATGAAAGAGAGAGTTAATGAGGGAGTTAATGAGAGAGAGTGTTAATGAGAGAGAGAGTCAATGAAGGAGTTAATGAGAGAGAGTTAATGAGAGAGTTAATGAGAGAGTTCATTAGAGAGCTAACGAGGGAGTGGTAATGCGTGAGAGAGTTAATGAGAGAGTTAATGAGAGAGTTAATGAGGGAGTTAATGAGAGAGAGAGTTAATGAGAGAGTTAATGAGGGAGAGAGTTAATGAGAGAGTTAATGAGAGAGAGTCAATGAAGGAGTTAATGAGAGAGAGAGTTAATGAGAGAGTTAATGAGAGAGAGTGTTAATGAGAGAGTTAATGAGAGAGAGAGTTAATGAGGGAGTTAATGAGAGACTGAGTTAATGAGAGAGTTAACGAGAGAGAGAGAGAGTTAATGACAGAGTTAATGAGAGAGTTAATGAGGGAGAGAGTTAATGAGAGATAATGAGAGAGAGAGTTAATGAGAGAGTTAATGACGGAATTAATGAGAGACAGAGTTAATGAGAGAGTTAATGAGAGAGTTAATGAGGGAGTTAATGAAAGACAGAGTTAATGAGAGAGTTAATGAGAGAGTTAATGAGGGAATTAATGAGTGATTTAATGAGAGAGAGAGTTAATGAGAGAGTTAATGAGGGAGAGAGTTAATGAGGGAGTTAATGAGAGAGAACGTTAATGAGCGAGTTAATGAGAGAGTTAATGAGAGAGAGAGTTAATGAGAGAGTTAATGAGGGAGAGAGATAATGAGAGAGTTCAATGAGAGAGAGAGTTAATGAGGGAGTTAATGAGAGAGAACGTTAATGAGCGAGTTAATGAGAGAGTTAATGAGAGAGAGAGTTAATGAGAGATTTAATGAGAGAGTTAATGAGGGAGAGAGATAATGAGAGAGTTAATGAGAGGGTTAATGAGAGAGAGAGTTAATGAGGGAGTTAATGAGAGAGTTAATGAGAGAGTTAATGAGAGAGAGAGAGATAATGAGAGAGTTAATGAGAGAGTTAATGAGAGAGAGAGTCAATGAGAGATTTAATGAGAGAGAACATTAATGAGAGAGTTAATGAGAGAGTTACTGAGTTAATGAGAGGGAGAGTTCATGAGAGAGTTAATGAGAGAGATAATGAGGGAGTTAATTAGAGAGTTAACGAGGGAGAGTTAATGCGTGAGAGAGTTAATGAGAGAGAGTCAATGAAGGAGTTAATGAGAGAGAGAGAGTTAATGACAGAGAGTCAATGAAGGAGATAATGAGTGAGAGAGTTAATGAGAGAGTTAATGAGAGAGAGAGTTAATGAGGGAGTTAATGAGAGAGTTAATGAGGGAGTTAATGAGAGACAGAGTTAATGAGAGAGTTAATGAGAGAGCTAATGAGGGAATTAATGAGAGACAGAGTTAATGAGAGAGTTAACAAGAGAGAGAGTTAATGAGGGAGTTAATGAGCGAGAGAGTTAATGAGAGAGTGAATGAGAGAGTTAATGAGGGAGATAATGAGTGAGTTAATGAGAGAGAGAGTTAATGAGAGAGTTAATGAGGGAGAGAGTTAATGAGGGAGTTAATGAGAGACAGAGTTAATGAGAGAGTGAACGAGAGAGAGAGTTAATGAGAGAGTTAATGAGGGAGAGAGTTAATGAGGGAATTAATGAGAGGCAGAGTTAATGAGCGAGATAATGAGAGAGTTAATGAGGGAGTTAATGAGAGAGAATTAATGAGAGAGTTAATGAGCGAGTTAATGAGGGTGTTAATGAGAGGGTTAATGAGAGTTAATGAGGGAGTAAATGAGAGTGTACGTTAATGAGCGAGTGAATGAGAGTGCTAATGGGAGAGAGAGGTAATGAGAGAGTTAATGAGAGAGTTAATGAGAGAATTAATGACAGAGTTAATGAGGGAGAGAGTTTATGAGAGAGTTAATGAGAGAATTAATGAGAGAGTTAATGAGAGAGTTAAAGAGGGAGAGAGTTAATGAGAGAGTTAATGAAAGAGTTAACGAGAGTGAGTTAATGAGGGAGTTAACGAGAGAGTTAATGAGGGAGTTAAAGAGGGAGAAAGTTAATGAGAGAGTTAATGGGGGAGTTAATGAGAGAGTTGATGAGAGAGTTAATGAGGGAGTTAATGAGAGAGCTGATGAGAGAGTTAATGAGGGAGTTAACGAGGGAGAGTTAATGAGAGTTAATGAGAGAGTTAATGAGAGAGAGAGTTAATGAGAGAGTTAATGAGGGAGTTAATGAGAGAGTTTGAGAGAGAGTTAATGAGGGAGTTAATGAGGGAGAGAGTTAATGAGAGAGTTAATCAGAGAGTTAATCAGAGAGTTAATGAGTTAATGAGAGGGAGAGTTGCTGAGAGAGTTAATGAGGGAGTTAATGAGAGAGTTGATGAGAGAGATAATGAGGGAGTTAATGAGAGAGTTAATGCGTGAGAGAGTTAATGAGAGAGTTCATGAGAGACAGAGTTAATGAGAGAGTTAATGAGAGAGAGAGTTATTGAGGGAGTTAATGAGAGAGTTAATGAGAGAGAGAGTTAATGAGCGAGTTAATGAGAGAGTTAATGAGAGAGAGTTAATGAGCGAGTTAATGAGAGATTTGATGAGAGAGTTAATGAGGGAGTTAATGAGAGAGTTGATGAGAGAGTTAATGAGGGAGTTAACGAGAGAGAGTTAATGAGAGTTAATGAGAGAGTTAGTGAGAGAGTTAATGAGAGAGTTTGAGAGAGAGTTAATGAGAGAGTTAATGAGAGAGTTAATGAGTTAATGAGAGGGAGAGTTAATGAGAGAGTTAATGAGAGAGTTAACGAGGGAGAGTTAATGCATGAGAGAGTTAATGAGAGAGTTAAAGTGAGAGAGAGAGTTAATGAGGGAGTTAATGAGAGAGTTGATGAGAGAGTTAATGAGGGAGTTAATGAGAGAGTTGATGAGAGAGTTAATGAGGGAGTTAACGAGAGTTAATGAGAGTTAATGAGAGAGTTAATGAGAGAGAGTTAATGAGAAAGTTAATGAGGGAGTTAATGAGAGGGTTTGAGAGAGAGTTAATGAGGGCGTTAATGAGGGAGAGAGTTAATGAGAGAGTTAATGAGAGAGTTAATGAGAAAGTTAATCAGAGAGTTAACGAGAGAGATTTAATGAGAGAGTTAATGAGAATTAATGATGGAGGAAGCTAATGAGGGAGTTAATGAGAGAGAGAGTTAATGAGAGAGTTAATGAGAGAGTTAATGAGGGTGAGAGTTAATGAGAGAGTTAATGAGAGAGTTAACGAGAGTGAGTTAATGAGGGAGTTAACGAGAGAGTTAATGAGGGAGTTAAAGAGGGAGAGAGTTAATGAGAGAGTTAACGAGAGTGAGTTAATGAGGGAGTTAACGAGAGAGTTAATGAGGGAGTTAATGAGGGAGAGAGTTAATGAGAGAGTTAATGAGAGAGTTAATGAGAGACAGAGTTAATGAGAGAGTTAATGAGAGAGAGAGAGTTAATGAGGGAGTTAATGAGAGAGTTAATGAGAGAGTTAATGAGGGAGTTAAAGAGGGAGAGAGTTAATGAGAGAGTTAATGAGAAAGTTAACGAGAGTGAGTTAATGAGGGAGTTAACGAGAGAGTTAATGGGGGAGTTAATGAGAGAGAGTGTTAATGAGAGAGTTAATGAGAGAGAGAGCTAATGAGGGAGTTAATGAGAAACAGAGTTAATGAGAGACTGAAACGAGAGAGAGAGTTAATGAGAGAGTTAATTAGAGAGTTAATGAGGGAGAGAGTTAATGTGGGAATTAATGAGAGACAGAGTTAATGAGAGAGTTAATGAGGGAGTTAATGAGAGACAGAGTTAATGAGAGAGTTAATGAGAGAGTTAATGAGGGAATTAATGAGAGACAGAGTTAATGAGAGAGTTAACAAGAGAGAGAGTTAATGAGGGAGTTAATGAGAGAGAGAGTTAATGAGAGAGAGAGTTATTGAGGGAGTTAATGAGAGAGTTAATGAGAGAGAGAGTTAATGAGCGAGTTAATGAGAGAGTTAATGAGAGAGAGAGTTAATGAGCGAGTTAATGAGAGAGTTAATGAGAGAGAGAGTTAATCAGGGAGTTAATGAGAGACAGAGTTAATGAGAGAGTGAACGAGAGAGAGAGTTAATGAGAGAGTTAATGAGGGAGAGAGTTAATGAGGGAATTAATGAGAGGCAGAGTTAATGAGCGAGATAATGAGAGAGTTAATGAGGGAGTTAATGAGAGAGAATTAATGAGAGAGTTAATGAGCGAGTTAATGAGGGTGTTAATGAGAGGGTTAATGAGAGTTAATGAGGGAGTAAATGAGAGTGTACGTTAATGAGCGAGTGAATGAGAGAGCTAATGGGAGAGAGAGGTAATGAGAGAGTTAATGAGAGAGTTAATGAGAGAATTAATGACAGAGTTAATGAGGGAGAGAGTTTATGAGAGAGTTAATGAGAGAATTAATGAGAGAGTTAATGAGAGAGTTAAAGAGGGAGAGAGTTAATGAGAGAGTTAATGAAAGAGTTAACGAGAGTGAGTTAATGAGGGAGTTAACGAGAGAGTTAATGAGGGAGTTAAAGAGGGAGAAAGTTAATGAGAGAGTTAATGGGGGAGTTAATGAGAGAGTTGATGAGAGAGAGTTAATGAGCGAGTTAATGAGAGATTTGATGAGAGAGTTAATGAGGGAGTTAATGAGAGAGTTGATGAGAGAGTTAATGAGGGAGTTAACGAGAGAGAGTTAATGAGAGTTAATGAGAGAGTTAGTGAGAGAGTTAATGAGAGAGTTTGAGAGAGAGTTAATGAGAGAGTTAATGAGAGAGTTAATGAGTTAATGAGAGGGAGAGTTAATGAGAGAGTTAATGAGAGAGTTAACGAGGGAGAGTTAATGCATGAGAGAGTTAATGAGAGAGTTAAAGTGAGAGAGAGAGTTAATGAGGGAGTTAATGAGAGAGTTGATGAGAGAGTTAATGAGGGAGTTAATGAGAGAGTTGATGAGAGAGTTAATGAGGGAGTTAACGAGAGTTAATGAGAGTTAATGAGAGAGTTAATGAGAGAGAGTTAATGAGAAAGTTAATGAGGGAGTTAATGAGAGGGTTTGAGAGAGAGTTAATGAGGGCGTTAATGAGGGAGAGAGTTAATGAGAGAGTTAATGAGAGAGTTAATGAGAAAGTTAATCAGAGAGTTAACGAGAGAGATTTAATGAGAGAGTTAATGAGAATTAATGATGGAGGAAGCTAATGAGGGAGTTAATGAGAGAGAGAGTTAATGAGAGAGTTAATGAGAGAGTTAATGAGGGTGAGAGTTAATGAGAGAGTTAATGAGAGAGTTAACGAGAGTGAGTTAATGAGGGAGTTAACGAGAGAGTTAATGAGGGAGTTAAAGAGGGAGAGAGTTAATGAGAGAGTTAATGAGAGAGTTAACGAGAGTGAGTTAATGAGGGAGTTAACGAGAGAGTTAATGAGGGAGTTAATGAGGGAGAGAGTTAATGAGAGAGTTAATGAGAGAGTTAATGAGAGACAGAGTTAATGAGAGAGTTAATGAGAGAGAGAGAGTTAATGAGGGAGTTAATGAGAGAGTTAATGAGAGAGTTAATGAGGGAGTTAAAGAGGGAGAGAGTTAATGAGAGAGTTAATGAGAAAGTTAACGAGAGTGAGTTAATGAGGGAGTTAACGAGAGAGTTAATGGGGGAGTTAATGAGAGAGAGTGTTAATGAGAGAGTTAATGAGAGAGAGAGCTAATGAGGGAGTTAATGAGAAACAGAGTTAATGAGAGACTGAAACGAGAGAGAGAGTTAATGAGAGAGTTAATTAGAGAGTTAATGAGGGAGAGAGTTAATGTGGGAATTAATGAGAGACAGAGTTAATGAGAGAGTTAATGAGGGAGTTAATGAGAGACAGAGTTAATGAGAGAGTTAATGAGAGAGTTAATGAGGGAATTAATGAGAGACAGAGTTAATGAGAGAGTTAACAAGAGAGAGAGTTAATGAGGGAGTTAATGAGAGAGAGAGTTAATGAGAGAGAGAGTTATTGAGGGAGTTAATGAGAGAGTTAATGAGAGAGAGAGTTAATGAGCGAGTTAATGAGAGAGTTAATGAGAGAGAGAGTTAATGAGCGAGTTAATGAGAGAGTTAATGAGAGAGAGAGTTAATCAGGGAGTTAATGAGAGACAGAGTTAATGAGAGAGTGAACGAGAGAGAGAGTTAATGAGAGAGTTAATGAGGGAGAGAGTTAATGAGGGAATTAATGAGAGGCAGAGTTAATGAGCGAGATAATGAGAGAGTTAATGAGGGAGTTAATGAGAGAGAATTAATGAGAGAGTTAATGAGCGAGTTAATGAGGGTGTTAATGAGAGGGTTAATGAGAGTTAATGAGGGAGTAAATGAGAGTGTACGTTAATGAGCGAGTGAATGAGAGAGCTAATGGGAGAGAGAGGTAATGAGAGAGTTAATGAGAGAGTTAATGAGAGAATTAATGACAGAGTTAATGAGGGAGAGAGTTTATGAGAGAGTTAATGAGAGAATTAATGAGAGAGTTAATGAGAGAGTTAAAGAGGGAGAGAGTTAATGAGAGAGTTAATGAAAGAGTTAACGAGAGTGAGTTAATGAGGGAGTTAACGAGAGAGTTAATGAGGGAGTTAAAGAGGGAGAAAGTTAATGAGAGAGTTAATGGGGGAGTTAATGAGAGAGTTGATGAGAGAGTTAATGAGGGAGTTAATGAGAGAGCTGATGAGAGAGTTAATGAGGGAGTTAACGAGGGAGAGTTAATGAGAGTTAATGAGAGAGTTAATGAGAGAGAGAGTTAATGAGAGAGTTAATGAGGGAGTTAATGAGAGAGTTTGAGAGAGAGTTAATGAGGGAGTTAATGAGGGAGAGAGTTAATGAGAGAGTTAATCAGAGAGTTAATGAGAGAGTTAATGAGTTAATGAGAGGGAGAGTTGCTGAGAGAGTTAATGAGGGAGTTAATGAGAGAGTTGATGAGAGAGATAATGAGGGAGTTAATGAGAGAGTTAATGCGTGAGAGAGTTAATGAGAGAGTTCATGAGAGACAGAGTTAATGAGAGAGTTAATGAGAGAGAGAGTTATTGAGGGAGTTAATGAGAGAGTTAATGAGAGAGAGAGTTAATGAGCGAGTTAATGAGAGAGTTAATGAGAGAGAGTTAATGAGCGAGTTAATGAGAGATTTGATGAGAGAGTTAATGAGGGAGTTAATGAGAGAGTTGATGAGAGAGTTAATGAGGGAGTTAACGAGAGAGAGTTAATGAGAGTTAATGAGAGAGTTAGTGAGAGAGTTAATGAGAGAGTTTGAGAGAGAGTTAATGAGAGAGTTAATGAGAGAGTTAATGAGTTAATGAGAGGGAGAGTTAATGAGAGAGTTAATGAGAGAGTTAACGAGGGAGAGTTAATGCATGAGAGAGTTAATGAGAGAGTTAAAGAGAGAGAGAGAGTTAATGAGGGAGTTAATGAGAGAGTTGATGAGAGAGTTAATGAGGGAGTTAATGAGAGAGTTGATGAGAGAGTTAATGAGGGAGTTAACGAGAGTTAATGAGAGTTAATGAGAGAGTTAATGAGAGAGAGTTAATGAGAAAGTTAATGAGGGAGTTAATGAGAGGGTTTGAGAGAGAGTTAATGAGGGCGTTAATGAGGGAGAGAGTTAATGAGAGAGTTAATGAGAGAGTTAATGAGAAAGTTAATGAGAGAGTTAACGAGAGAAATTTAATGAGAGAGTTAATGAGAATTAATGATGGAGGAAGCTAATGAGGGAGTTAATGAGAGAGAGAGTTAATGAGAGAGTTAATGAGAGAGTTAACGAGAGTGAGTTAATGAGGGAGTTAACGAGAGAGTTAATGAGGGAGTTAAAGAGGGAGAGAGTTAATGAGCGAGTTAATGAGAGAGTTAATGAGAGAGAGAGTTAATGAGCGAGTTAATGAGAGAGTTAATGAGAGAGAGAGTTAATCAGGGAGTTAATGAGAGACAGAGTTAATGAGAGAGTGAACGAGAGAGAGAGTTAATGAGAGAGTTAATGAGGGAGAGAGTTAATGAGGGAATTAATGAGAGGCAGAGTTAATGAGCGAGATAATGAGAGAGTTAATGAGGGAGTTAATGAGAGAGAATTAATGAGAGAGTTAATGAGCGAGTTAATGAGGGTGTTAATGAGAGGGTTAATGAGAGTTAATGAGGGAGTAAATGAGAGTGTACGTTAATGAGCGAGTGAATGAGAGAGCTAATGAGAGAGAGAGGTAATGAGAGAGTTAATGAGAGAGTTAATGAGAGAATTAATGACAGAGTTAATGAGGGAGAGAGTTTATGAGAGAGTTAATGAGAGAATTAATGAGAGAGTTAATGAGAGAGTTAAAGAGGGAGAGAGTTAATGAGAGAGTTAATGAAAGAGTTAACGAGAGTGAGTTAATGAGGGAGTTAACGAGAGAATTAATGAGGGAGTTAAAGAGGGAGAAAGTTAATGAGAGAGTTAATGGGGGAGTTAATGAGAGAGTTGATGAGAGAGTTAATGAGGGAGTTAATGAGAGAGCTGATGAGAGAGTTAATGAGGGAGTTCACGAGGGAGAGTTAATGAGAGTTAATGAGAGAGTTAATGAGAGAGAGAGTTAATGAGAGAGTTAATGAGGGAGTTAATGAGAGAGTTTGAGAGAGAGTTAATGAGGGAGTTAATGAGGGAGAGAGTTAATGAGAGAGTTAATGAGAGAGTTAATGAGAGAGTTAATGAGTTAATGAGAGGGAGAGTTGATGAGAGAGTTAATGAGGGAGTTAATGAGAGAGTTGATGAGAGAGATAATGAGGGAGTTAATGAGAGAGTTAATGCGTGAGAGAGTTAATGAGAGAGTTCATGAGAGACAGAGTTAATGAGAGAGTTAATGAGAGAGAGAGTTAATGAGAGAGTTAATGAGGGAGTTAATGAGAGGGACAGAGTTAATGAGGGAGTTAATGAGAGATTTGATGAGAGAGTTAATGAGGGAGTGAATGAGAGAGTTGATGAGAGAGTTAATGAGGGAGTTAACGAGAGAGAGTTAATGAGAGTTAATGAGAGAGTTAATGAGAGAGAGAGTTAATGAGAGAGTTAATGAGAGAGTTTGAGAGAGAGTTAATGAGAGAGTTAATGAGAGAGTTAATGAGAAAGTTAATGAGAGAGTTAATGAGTTAATGAGAGGGAGAGTTAATGAGAGAGTTAATGAGAGAGTTAACGAGCGAGTGTTAATGCGTGAGAGACTTAATGAGAGAGTTAATCAGAGAGTTAATATGGGAGTTCATTAGAGAGTTAACGAGGGAGAGCTAATGCGTGAGAGAGTTAATGAGAGAGTTAATGAGAGAGAGAGAGTTAATGAGGGAGTTAATGAGAGAGTTGATGAGAGAGTTAATGAGGGAGTTAATGAGAGAGTTGATGAGAGAGTTAATGAGGGAGTTAACGAGAGAGAGGTAATGAGAGTTAATGAGAGAGTTAATGAGAGAGAGTTAATGAGAAAGTTAATGAGGGAGTTAATGAGAGAGTTTGAGAGAGAGTTAATGAGGGAGTTAATGAGGGAGAGAGTTAATGAGAGAGTTAATGAGAGAGTTAATGAGAAAGTTAATGAGAGAGTTAATGAGAGAGATTTAATGAGAGAGTTAATGAGAATTAATGATGGAGGAAGCTAATGAGGGAGTTAATGAGAGAGAGAGTTAATGAGAGAGTTAATGAGAGAGTTAATGAGGGTGAGAGTTAATGAGAGAGTTAATGAGAGAGTTAACGAGAGTGAGTTAATGAGGGAGTTAACGAGAGAGTTAATGAGGGAGTTAAAGAGGGAGAGAGTTAATGAGAGAGTTAATGAGAGAGTTAACGAGAGTGAGTTAATGAGGGAGTTAACGAGAGAGTTAATGAGGGAGTTAATGAGGGAGAGAGTTAATGAGAGAGTTAATGAGAGACAGAGTTAATGAGAGAGTTAATGAGAGAGAGAGAGTTAATGAGGGAGTTAATGAGAGAGTTAATGAGAGAGTTAATGAGGGAGTTAAAGAGGGAGAGAGTTAATGAGAGAGTTAATGAGAAAGTTAACGAGAGTGAGTTAATGAGGGAGTTAACGAGAGAGTTAATGGGGGAGTTAATGAGAGAGAGTGTTAATGAGAGAGTTAATGAGAGAGAGAGCTAATGAGGGAGTTAATGAGAAACAGAGTTAATGAGAGACTGAAACGAGAGAGAGAGTTAATGAGAGAGTTAATTAGAGAGTTAATGAGGGAGAGAGTTAATGTGGGAATTAATGAGAGACAGAGTTAATGAGAGAGTTAATGAGGGAGTTAATGAGAGACAGAGTTAATGAGAGAGTTAATGAGAGAGTTAATGAGGGAATTAATGAGAGACAGAGTTAATGAGAGAGTTAACAAGAGAGAGAGTTAATGAGGGAGTTAATGAGAGAGAGAGTTAATGAGAGAGAGAGTTATTGAGGGAGTTAATGAGAGAGTTAATGAGAGAGAGAGTTAATGAGCGAGTTAATGAGAGAGTTAATGAGAGAGAGAGTTAATGAGCGAGTTAATGAGAGAGTTAATGAGAGAGAGAGTTAATCAGGGAGTTAATGAGAGACAGAGTTAATGAGAGAGTGAACGAGAGAGAGAGTTAATGAGAGAGTTAATGAGGGAGAGAGTTAATGAGGGAATTAATGAGAGGCAGAGTTAATGAGCGAGATAATGAGAGAGTTAATGAGGGAGTTAATGAGAGAGAATTAATGAGAGAGTTAATGAGCGAGTTAATGAGGGTGTTAATGAGAGGGTTAATGAGAGTTAATGAGGGAGTAAATGAGAGCGTACGTTAATGAGCGAGTGAATGAGAGAGCTAATGGGAGAGAGAGGTAATGAGAGAGTTAATGAGAGAGTTAATGAGGGAGTTAATGAGAGACAGAGTTAATGAGAGAGTTAATGAGAGAGTTAATGAGAGACAGAGTTAATGGGAGAGTTAATGAGAGAGTTAATGAGGGAATTAATGAGAGACCGAGTTAATGAGAGAGTTAACAAGAGAGAGAGTTAATGAGGGAGTTAATGAGAGAGAGAGTTAATGAGAGAGAGAGTTATTGAGGGAGTTAATGAGAGAGTTAATGAGAGAGAGAGTTAATGAGCGAGTTAATGAGAGAGTTAATGAGAGAGAGAGTTAATGAGCGAGTTAATGAGAGAGTTAATGAGAGAGAGAGTTAATCAGGGAGTTAATGAGAGACAGAGTTAATGAGAGAGTGAACGAGAGAGAGAGTTAATGAGAGAGTTAATGAGGGAGAGAGTTAATGAGGGAATTAATGAGAGGCAGAGTTAATGAGCGAGATAATGAGAGAGTTAATGAGGGAGTTAATGAGAGAGAATTAATGAGAGAGTTAATGAGCGAGTTAATGAGGGTGTTAATGAGAGGGTTAATGAGAGTTAATGAGGGAGTAAATGAGAGTGTACGTTAATGAGCGAGTGAATGAGAGAGCTAATGGGAGAGAGAGGTAATGAGAGAGTTAATGAGAGAGTTAATGAGAGAATTAATGACAGAGTTAATGAGGGAGAGAGTTTATGAGAGAGTTAATGAGAGAATTAATGAGAGAGTTAATGAGAGAGTTAAAGAGGGAGAGAGTTAATGAGAGAGTTAATGAAAGAGTTAACGAGAGTGAGTTAATGAGGGAGTTAACGAGAGAATTAATGAGGGAGTTAAAGAGGGAGAAAGTTAATGAGAGAGTTAATGGGGGAGTTAATGAGAGAGTTGATGAGAGAGTTAATGAGGGAGTTAATGAGAGAGCTGATGAGAGAGTTAATGAGGGAGTTAACGAGGGAGAGTTAATGAGAGTTAATGAGAGAGTTAATGAGAGAGAGAGTTAATGAGAGAGTTAATGAGGGAGTTAATGAGAGAGTTTGAGAGAGAGTTAATGAGGGAGTTAATGAGGGAGAGAGTTAATGAGAGAGTTAATGAGAGAGTTAATGAGTTAATGAGAGGGAGAGTTGATGAGAGAGTTAATGAGGGAGTTAATGAGAGAGTTGATGAGAGAGATAATGAGGGAGTTAATGAGAGAGTTAATGCGTGAGAGAGTTAATGAGAGAGTTCATGAGAGACAGAGTTAATGAGAGAGTTAATGAGAGAGAGAGTTAATGAGAGAGTTAATGAGGGAGTTAATGAGAGGGACAGAGTTAATGAGGGAGTTAATGAGAGATTTGATGAGAGAGTTAATGAGGGAGTGAATGAGAGAGTTGATGAGAGAGTTAATGAGGGAGTTAACGAGAGAGAGTTAATGAGAGTTAATGAGAGAGTTAATGAGAGAGAGAGTTAATGAGAGAGTTAATGAGAGAGTTTGAGAGAGAGTTAATGAGAGAGTTAATGAGAGAGTTAATGAGAAAGTTAATGAGAGAGTTAATGAGTTAATGAGAGGGAGAGTTAATGAGAGAGTTAATGAGAGAGTTAACGAGCGAGTGTTAATGCGTGAGAGACTTAATGAGAGAGTTAATCAGAGAGTTAATATGGGAGTTCATTAGAGAGTTAACGAGGGAGAGCTAATGCGTGAGAGAGTTAATGAGAGAGTTAATGAGAGAGAGAGAGTTAATGAGGGAGTTAATGAGAGAGTTGATGAGAGAGTTAATGAGGGAGTTAATGAGAGAGTTGATGAGAGAGTTAATGAGGGAGTTAACGAGAGAGAGGTAATGAGATTTAATGAGAGAGTTAATGAGAGAGAGTTAATGAGAATGTTAATGAGGGAGTTAATGAGAGAGTTTGAGAGAGAGTTAATGAGGGAGTTAATGAGGGAGAGAGTTAATGAGAGAGTTAATGAGAGAGTTAATGAGAAAGTTAATGAGAGAGTTAATGAGAGAGATTTAATGAGAGAGTTAATGAGAATTAATGATGGAGGAAGCTAATGAGGGAGTTAATGAGAGAGAGAGTTAATGAGAGAGTTAATGAGAGAGTTAATGAGGGTGAGAGTTAATGAGAGAGTTAATGAGAGAGTTAACGAGAGTGAGTTAATGAGGGAGTTAACCAGAGAGTTAATGAGGGAGTTAAAGAGGGAGAGAGTTAATGAGAGAGTTAATGAGAGAGTTAACGAGAGTGAGTTAATGAGGGAGTTAACGAGAGAGTTAATGAGGGAGTTAATGAGGGAGAGAGTTAATGAGAGAGTTAATGAGAGACAGAGTTAATGAGAGAGTTAATGAGAGAGAGAGAGTTAATGAGGGAGTTAATGAGAGAGTTAATGAGAGAGTTAATGAGGGAGTTAAAGAGGGAGAGAGTTAATGAGAGAGTTAATGAGAAAGTTAATGAGAGACAGCGTTAATGAGAGAGTTAATGAGAGAGAGTTAATGAGGGAGTTAATGAGGGAGTTAATGAGAGGGACAGAGTTAATGAGGGAGTTAATGAGAGAGTTGATGAGAGAGTTAATGAGGGAGTTAATGAGAGAGTTGATGAGAGAGATAATGAGGGAGTTAATGAGGGAGCTCATTAGAGAGTTAACGAGGGAGAGTTAATGCGTGAGTGAGTTAATGAGAGAGTTAATGAGAGAGAGTCAATGATGGAGTTAATGAGAGAGAGAGTTAATGAGAGAGTTAATGAGGGAGAGAGTTAATGAGGGAGTTAATGAGAGAGTTAATGAAAGAGAGAGTTAATGAGGGAGTTAATGAGAGAGAGTGTTAATGAGAGAGAGAGTCAATGAAGGAGTTAATGAGAGAGAGTTAATGAGAGAGTTAATGAGAGAGTTCATTAGAGAGCTAACGAGGGAGTGGTAATGCGTGAGAGAGTTAATGAGAGAGTTAATGAGAGAGTTAATGAGGGAGTTAATGAGAGAGAGAGTTAATGAGAGAGTTAATGAGGGAGAGAGTTAATGAGAGAGTTAATGAGAGAGAGTCAATGAAGGAGTTAATGAGAGAGAGAGTTAATGAGAGAGTTAATGAGAGAGAGTGTTAATGAGAGAGTTAATGAGAGAGAGAGTTAATGAGGGAGTTAATGAGAGACTGAGTTAATGAGAGAGTTAACGAGAGAGAGAGAGAGTTAATGACAGAGTTAATGAGAGAGTTAATGAGGGAGAGAGTTAATGAGAGATAATGAGAGAGAGAGTTAATGAGAGAGTTAATGACGGAATTAATGAGAGACAGAGTTAATGAGAGAGTTAATGAGAGAGTTAATGAGGGAGTTAATGAAAGACAGAGTTAATGAGAGAGTTAATGAGAGAGTTAATGAGGGAATTAATGAGTGATTTAATGAGAGAGAGAGTTAATGAGAGAGTTAATGAGGGAGAGAGTTAATGAGGGAGTTAATGAGAGAGAACGTTAATGAGCGAGTTAATGAGAGAGTTAATGAGAGAGAGAGTTAATGAGAGAGTTAATGAGGGAGAGAGATAATGAGAGAGTTCAATGAGAGAGAGAGTTAATGAGGGAGTTAATGAGAGAGAACGTTAATGAGCGAGTTAATGAGAGAGTTAATGAGAGAGAGAGTTAATGAGAGATTTAATGAGAGAGTTAATGAGGGAGAGAGATAATGAGAGAGTTAATGAGAGGGTTAATGAGAGAGAGAGTTAATGAGGGAGTTAATGAGAGAGTTAATGAGAGAGTTAATGAGAGAGAGAGAGATAATGAGAGAGTTAATGAGAGAGTTAATGAGAGAGAGAGTCAATGAGAGATTTAATGAGAGAGAACATTAATGAGAGAGTTAATGAGAGAGTTACTGAGTTAATGAGAGGGAGAGTTCATGAGAGAGTTAATGAGAGAGATAATGAGGGAGTTAATTAGAGAGTTAACGAGGGAGAGTTAATGCGTGAGAGAGTTAATGAGAGAGAGTCAATGAAGGAGTTAATGAGAGAGAGAGAGTTAATGACAGAGTCAATGAAGGAGATAATGAGTGAGAGAGTTAATGAGAGAGTTAATGAGAGAGAGAGTTAATGAGGGAGTTAATGAGAGAGTTAATGAGGGAGTTAATGAGAGACAGAGTTAATGAGAGAGTTAATGAGAGAGCTAATGAGGGAATTAATGAGAGACAGAGTTAATGAGAGAGTTAACAAGAGAGAGAGTTAATGAGGGAGTTAATGAGCGAGAGAGTTAATGAGAGAGTGAATGAGAGAGTTAATGAGGGAGATAATGAGTGAGTTAATGAGAGAGAGAGTTAATGAGAGAGTTAATGAGGGAGAGAGTTAATGAGGGAGTTAATGAGAGACAGAGTTAATGAGAGAGTGAACGAGAGAGAGAGTTAATGAGAGAGTTAATGAGGGAGAGAGTTAATGAGGGAATTAATGAGAGGCAGAGTTAATGAGCGAGATAATGAGAGAGTTAATGAGGGAGTTAATGAGAGAGAATTAATGAGAGAGTTAATGAGCGAGTTAATGAGGGTGTTAATGAGAGGGTTAATGAGAGTTAATGAGGGAGTAAATGAGAGTGTACGTTAATGAGCGAGTGAATGAGAGTGCTAATGGGAGAGAGAGGTAATGAGAGAGTTAATGAGAGAGTTAATGAGAGAATTAATGACAGAGTTAATGAGGGAGAGAGTTTATGAGAGAGTTAATGAGAGAATTAATGAGAGAGTTAATGAGAGAGTTAAAGAGGGAGAGAGTTAATGAGAGAGTTAATGAAAGAGTTAACGAGAGTGAGTTAATGAGGGAGTTAACGAGAGAGTTAATGAGGGAGTTAAAGAGGGAGAAAGTTAATGAGAGAGTTAATGGGGGAGTTAATGAGAGAGTTGATGAGAGAGTTAATGAGGGAGTTAATGAGAGAGCTGATGAGAGAGTTAATGAGGGAGTTAACGAGGGAGAGTTAATGAGAGTTAATGAGAGAGTTAATGAGAGAGAGAGTTAATGAGAGAGTTAATGAGGGAGTTAATGAGAGAGTTTGAGAGAGAGTTAATGAGGGAGTTAATGAGGGAGAGAGTTAATGAGAGAGTTAATCAGAGAGTTAATCAGAGAGTTAATGAGTTAATGAGAGGGAGAGTTGCTGAGAGAGTTAATGAGGGAGTTAATGAGAGAGTTGATGAGAGAGATAATGAGGGAGTTAATGAGAGAGTTAATGCGTGAGAGAGTTAATGAGAGAGTTCATGAGAGACAGAGTTAATGAGAGAGTTAATGAGAGAGAGAGTTATTGAGGGAGTTAATGAGAGAGTTAATGAGAGAGAGAGTTAATGAGCGAGTTAATGAGAGAGTTAATGAGAGAGAGTTAATGAGCGAGTTAATGAGAGATTTGATGAGAGAGTTAATGAGGGAGTTAATGAGAGAGTTGATGAGAGAGTTAATGAGGGAGTTAACGAGAGAGAGTTAATGAGAGTTAATGAGAGAGTTAGTGAGAGAGTTAATGAGAGAGTTTGAGAGAGAGTTAATGAGAGAGTTAATGAGAGAGTTAATGAGTTAATGAGAGGGAGAGTTAATGAGAGAGTTAATGAGAGAGTTAACGAGGGAGAGTTAATGCATGAGAGAGTTAATGAGAGAGTTAAAGTGAGAGAGAGAGTTAATGAGGGAGTTAATGAGAGAGTTGATGAGAGAGTTAATGAGGGAGTTAATGAGAGAGTTGATGAGAGAGTTAATGAGGGAGTTAACGAGAGTTAATGAGAGTTAATGAGAGAGTTAATGAGAGAGAGTTAATGAGAAAGTTAATGAGGGAGTTAATGAGAGGGTTTGAGAGAGAGTTAATGAGGGCGTTAATGAGGGAGAGAGTTAATGAGAGAGTTAATGAGAGAGTTAATGAGAAAGTTAATCAGAGAGTTAACGAGAGAGATTTAATGAGAGAGTTAATGAGAATTAATGATGGAGGAAGCTAATGAGGGAGTTAATGAGAGAGAGAGTTAATGAGAGAGTTAATGAGAGAGTTAATGAGGGTGAGAGTTAATGAGAGAGTTAATGAGAGAGTTAACGAGAGTGAGTTAATGAGGGAGTTAACGAGAGAGTTAATGAGGGAGTTAAAGAGGGAGAGAGTTAATGAGAGAGTTAACGAGAGTGAGTTAATGAGGGAGTTAACGAGAGAGTTAATGAGGGAGTTAATGAGGGAGAGAGTTAATGAGAGAGTTAATGAGAGAGTTAATGAGAGACAGAGTTAATGAGAGAGTTAATGAGAGAGAGAGAGTTAATGAGGGAGTTAATGAGAGAGTTAATGAGAGAGTTAATGAGGGAGTTAAAGAGGGAGAGAGTTAATGAGAGAGTTAATGAGAAAGTTAACGAGAGTGAGTTAATGAGGGAGTTAACGAGAGAGTTAATGGGGGAGTTAATGAGAGAGAGTGTTAATGAGAGAGTTAATGAGAGAGAGAGCTAATGAGGGAGTTAATGAGAAACAGAGTTAATGAGAGACTGAAACGAGAGAGAGAGTTAATGAGAGAGTTAATTAGAGAGTTAATGAGGGAGAGAGTTAATGTGGGAATTAATGAGAGACAGAGTTAATGAGAGAGTTAATGAGGGAGTTAATGAGAGACAGAGTTAATGAGAGAGTTAATGAGAGAGTTAATGAGGGAATTAATGAGAGACAGAGTTAATGAGAGAGTTAACAAGAGAGAGAGTTAATGAGGGAGTTAATGAGAGAGAGAGTTAATGAGAGAGAGAGTTATTGAGGGAGTTAATGAGAGAGTTAATGAGAGAGAGAGTTAATGAGCGAGTTAATGAGAGAGTTAATGAGAGAGAGAGTTAATGAGCGAGTTAATGAGAGAGTTAATGAGAGAGAGAGTTAATCAGGGAGTTAATGAGAGACAGAGTTAATGAGAGAGTGAACGAGAGAGAGAGTTAATGAGAGAGTTAATGAGGGAGAGAGTTAATGAGGGAATTAATGAGAGGCAGAGTTAATGAGCGAGATAATGAGAGAGTTAATGAGGGAGTTAATGAGAGAGAATTAATGAGAGAGTTAATGAGCGAGTTAATGAGGGTGTTAATGAGAGGGTTAATGAGAGTTAATGAGGGAGTAAATGAGAGTGTACGTTAATGAGCGAGTGAATGAGAGAGCTAATGGGAGAGAGAGGTAATGAGAGAGTTAATGAGAGAGTTAATGAGAGAATTAATGACAGAGTTAATGAGGGAGAGAGTTTATGAGAGAGTTAATGAGAGAATTAATGAGAGAGTTAATGAGAGAGTTAAAGAGGGAGAGAGTTAATGAGAGAGTTAATGAAAGAGTTAACGAGAGTGAGTTAATGAGGGAGTTAACGAGAGAGTTAATGAGGGAGTTAAAGAGGGAGAAAGTTAATGAGAGAGTTAATGGGGGAGTTAATGAGAGAGTTGATGAGAGAGAGTTAATGAGCGAGTTAATGAGAGATTTGATGAGAGAGTTAATGAGGGAGTTAATGAGAGAGTTGATGAGAGAGTTAATGAGGGAGTTAACGAGAGAGAGTTAATGAGAGTTAATGAGAGAGTTAGTGAGAGAGTTAATGAGAGAGTTTGAGAGAGAGTTAATGAGAGAGTTAATGAGAGAGTTAATGAGTTAATGAGAGGGAGAGTTAATGAGAGAGTTAATGAGAGAGTTAACGAGGGAGAGTTAATGCATGAGAGAGTTAATGAGAGAGTTAAAGTGAGAGAGAGAGTTAATGAGGGAGTTAATGAGAGAGTTGATGAGAGAGTTAATGAGGGAGTTAATGAGAGAGTTGATGAGAGAGTTAATGAGGGAGTTAACGAGAGTTAATGAGAGTTAATGAGAGAGTTAATGAGAGAGAGTTAATGAGAAAGTTAATGAGGGAGTTAATGAGAGGGTTTGAGAGAGAGTTAATGAGGGCGTTAATGAGGGAGAGAGTTAATGAGAGAGTTAATGAGAGAGTTAATGAGAAAGTTAATCAGAGAGTTAACGAGAGAGATTTAATGAGAGAGTTAATGAGAATTAATGATGGAGGAAGCTAATGAGGGAGTTAATGAGAGAGAGAGTTAATGAGAGAGTTAATGAGAGAGTTAATGAGGGTGAGAGTTAATGAGAGAGTTAATGAGAGAGTTAACGAGAGTGAGTTAATGAGGGAGTTAACGAGAGAGTTAATGAGGGAGTTAAAGAGGGAGAGAGTTAATGAGAGAGTTAATGAGAGAGTTAACGAGAGTGAGTTAATGAGGGAGTTAACGAGAGAGTTAATGAGGGAGTTAATGAGGGAGAGAGTTAATGAGAGAGTTAATGAGAGAGTTAATGAGAGACAGAGTTAATGAGAGAGTTAATGAGAGAGAGAGAGTTAATGAGGGAGTTAATGAGAGAGTTAATGAGAGAGTTAATGAGGGAGTTAAAGAGGGAGAGAGTTAATGAGAGAGTTAATGAGAAAGTTAACGAGAGTGAGTTAATGAGGGAGTTAACGAGAGAGTTAATGGGGGAGTTAATGAGAGAGAGTGTTAATGAGAGAGTTAATGAGAGAGAGAGCTAATGAGGGAGTTAATGAGAAACAGAGTTAATGAGAGACTGAAACGAGAGAGAGAGTTAATGAGAGAGTTAATTAGAGAGTTAATGAGGGAGAGAGTTAATGTGGGAATTAATGAGAGACAGAGTTAATGAGAGAGTTAATGAGGGAGTTAATGAGAGACAGAGTTAATGAGAGAGTTAATGAGAGAGTTAATGAGGGAATTAATGAGAGACAGAGTTAATGAGAGAGTTAACAAGAGAGAGAGTTAATGAGGGAGTTAATGAGAGAGAGAGTTAATGAGAGAGAGAGTTATTGAGGGAGTTAATGAGAGAGTTAATGAGAGAGAGAGTTAATGAGCGAGTTAATGAGAGAGTTAATGAGAGAGAGAGTTAATGAGCGAGTTAATGAGAGAGTTAATGAGAGAGAGAGTTAATCAGGGAGTTAATGAGAGACAGAGTTAATGAGAGAGTGAACGAGAGAGAGAGTTAATGAGAGAGTTAATGAGGGAGAGAGTTAATGAGGGAATTAATGAGAGGCAGAGTTAATGAGCGAGATAATGAGAGAGTTAATGAGGGAGTTAATGAGAGAGAATTAATGAGAGAGTTAATGAGCGAGTTAATGAGGGTGTTAATGAGAGGGTTAATGAGAGTTAATGAGGGAGTAAATGAGAGTGTACGTTAATGAGCGAGTGAATGAGAGAGCTAATGGGAGAGAGAGGTAATGAGAGAGTTAATGAGAGAGTTAATGAGAGAATTAATGACAGAGTTAATGAGGGAGAGAGTTTATGAGAGAGTTAATGAGAGAATTAATGAGAGAGTTAATGAGAGAGTTAAAGAGGGAGAGAGTTAATGAGAGAGTTAATGAAAGAGTTAACGAGAGTGAGTTAATGAGGGAGTTAACGAGAGAGTTAATGAGGGAGTTAAAGAGGGAGAAAGTTAATGAGAGAGTTAATGGGGGAGTTAATGAGAGAGTTGATGAGAGAGTTAATGAGGGAGTTAATGAGAGAGCTGATGAGAGAGTTAATGAGGGAGTTAACGAGGGAGAGTTAATGAGAGTTAATGAGAGAGTTAATGAGAGAGAGAGTTAATGAGAGAGTTAATGAGGGAGTTAATGAGAGAGTTTGAGAGAGAGTTAATGAGGGAGTTAATGAGGGAGAGAGTTAATGAGAGAGTTAATCAGAGAGTTAATGAGAGAGTTAATGAGTTAATGAGAGGGAGAGTTGCTGAGAGAGTTAATGAGGGAGTTAATGAGAGAGTTGATGAGAGAGATAATGAGGGAGTTAATGAGAGAGTTAATGCGTGAGAGAGTTAATGAGAGAGTTCATGAGAGACAGAGTTAATGAGAGAGTTAATGAGAGAGAGAGTTATTGAGGGAGTTAATGAGAGAGTTAATGAGAGAGAGAGTTAATGAGCGAGTTAATGAGAGAGTTAATGAGAGAGAGTTAATGAGCGAGTTAATGAGAGATTTGATGAGAGAGTTAATGAGGGAGTTAATGAGAGAGTTGATGAGAGAGTTAATGAGGGAGTTAACGAGAGAGAGTTAATGAGAGTTAATGAGAGAGTTAGTGAGAGAGTTAATGAGAGAGTTTGAGAGAGAGTTAATGAGAGAGTTAATGAGAGAGTTAATGAGTTAATGAGAGGGAGAGTTAATGAGAGAGTTAATGAGAGAGTTAACGAGGGAGAGTTAATGCATGAGAGAGTTAATGAGAGAGTTAAAGAGAGAGAGAGAGTTAATGAGGGAGTTAATGAGAGAGTTGATGAGAGAGTTAATGAGGGAGTTAATGAGAGAGTTGATGAGAGAGTTAATGAGGGAGTTAACGAGAGTTAATGAGAGTTAATGAGAGAGTTAATGAGAGAGAGTTAATGAGAAAGTTAATGAGGGAGTTAATGAGAGGGTTTGAGAGAGAGTTAATGAGGGCGTTAATGAGGGAGAGAGTTAATGAGAGAGTTAATGAGAGAGTTAATGAGAAAGTTAATGAGAGAGTTAACGAGAGAAATTTAATGAGAGAGTTAATGAGAATTAATGATGGAGGAAGCTAATGAGGGAGTTAATGAGAGAGAGAGTTAATGAGAGAGTTAATGAGAGAGTTAACGAGAGTGAGTTAATGAGGGAGTTAACGAGAGAGTTAATGAGGGAGTTAAAGAGGGAGAGAGTTAATGAGAGAGTTAACGAGAGTGAGTTAATGAGGGAGTTAACGAGAGAGTTAATGAGGGAGTTAATGAGGGAGAGAGTTAATGAGAGAGTTAATGAGAGAGTTAATGAGAGACAGAGTTAATGAGAGAGTTAATGAGAGAGAGAGAGTTAATGAGGGAGTTAATGAGAGAGTTAATGAGAGAGTTAATGAGGGAGTTAAAGAGGGAGAGAGTTAATGAGAGAGTTAATGAGAAAGTTAACGAGAGTGAGTTAATGAGGGAGTTAACGAGAGAGTTAATGGGGGAGTTAATTAGAGAGAGTGTTAATGAGAGAGTTAATGAGAGAGAGAGCTAATGAGGGAGTTAATGAGAAACAGAGTTAATGAGAGACTGAAACGAGAGAGAGAGTTAATGAGAGAGTTAATTAGAGAGTTAATGAGGGAGAGAGTTAATGTGGGAATTAATGAGAGACAGAGTTAATGAGAGAGTTAATGAGGGAGTTAATGAGAGACAGAGTTAATGAGAGAGTTAATGAGAGAGTTAATGAGGGAATTAATGAGAGACAGAGTTAATGAGAGAGTTAACAAGAGAGAGAGTTAATGAGGGAGTTAATGAGAGAGAGAGTTAATGAGAGAGAGAGTTATTGAGGGAGTTAATGAGAGAGTTAATGAGAGAGAGAGTTAATGAGCGAGTTAATGAGAGAGTTAATGAGAGAGAGAGTTAATGAGCGAGTTAATGAGAGAGTTAATGAGAGAGAGAGTTAATCAGGGAGTTAATGAGAGACAGAGTTAATGAGAGAGTGAACGAGAGAGAGAGTTAATGAGAGAGTTAATGAGGGAGAGAGTTAATGAGGGAATTAATGAGAGGCAGAGTTAATGAGCGAGATAATGAGAGAGTTAATGAGGGAGTTAATGAGAGAGAATTAATGAGAGAGTTAATGAGCGAGTTAATGAGGGTGTTAATGAGAGGGTTAATGAGAGTTAATGAGGGAGTAAATGAGAGCGTACGTTAATGAGCGAGTGAATGAGAGAGCTAATGGGAGAGAGAGGTAATGAGAGAGTTAATGAGAGAGTTAATGAGGGAGTTAATGAGAGACAGAGTTAATGAGAGAGTTAATGAGAGAGTTAATGAGAGACAGAGTTAATGAGAGAGTTAATGAGAGAGTTAATGAGGGAATTAATGAGAGACAGAGTTAATGAGAGAGTTAACAAGAGAGAGAGTTAATGAGGGAGTTAATGAGAGAGAGAGTTAATGAGAGAGAGAGTTATTGAGGGAGTTAATGAGAGAGTTAATGAGAGAGAGAGTTAATGAGCGAGTTAATGAGAGAGTTAATGAGAGAGAGAGTTAATGAGCGAGTTAATGAGAGAGTTAATGAGAGAGAGAGTTAATCAGGGAGTTAATGAGAGACAGAGTTAATGAGAGAGTGAACGAGAGAGAGAGTTAATGAGAGAGTTAATGAGGGAGAGAGTTAATGAGGGAATTAATGAGAGGCAGAGTTAATGAGCGAGATAATGAGAGAGTTAATGAGGGAGTTAATGAGAGAGAATTAATGAGAGAGTTAATGAGCGAGTTAATGAGGGTGTTAATGAGAGGGTTAATGAGAGTTAATGAGGGAGTAAATGAGAGTGTACGTTAATGAGCGAGTGAATGAGAGAGCTAATGGGAGAGAGAGGTAATGAGAGAGTTAATGAGAGAGTTAATGAGAGAATTAATGACAGAGTTAATGAGGGAGAGAGTTTATGAGAGAGTTAATGAGAGAATTAATGAGAGAGTTAATGAGAGAGTTAAAGAGGGAGAGAGTTAATGAGAGAGTTAATGAAAGAGTTAACGAGAGTGAGTTAATGAGGGAGTTAACGAGAGAATTAATGAGGGAGTTAAAGAGGGAGAAAGTTAATGAGAGAGTTAATGGGGGAGTTAATGAGAGAGTTGATGAGAGAGTTAATGAGGGAGTTAATGAGAGAGCTGATGAGAGAGTTAATGAGGGAGTTAACGAGGGAGAGTTAATGAGAGTTAATGAGAGAGTTAATGAGAGAGAGAGTTAATGAGAGAGTTAATGAGGGAGTTAATGAGAGAGTTTGAGAGAGAGTTAATGAGGGAGTTAATGAGGGAGAGAGTTAATGAGAGAGTTAATGAGAGAGTTAATGAGAGAGTTAATGAGTTAATGAGAGGGAGAGTTGATGAGAGAGTTAATGAGGGAGTTAATGAGAGAGTTGATGAGAGAGATAATGAGGGAGTTAATGAGAGAGTTAATGCGTGAGAGAGTTAATGAGAGAGTTCATGAGAGACAGAGTTAATGAGAGAGTTAATGAGAGAGAGAGTTAATGAGAGAGTTAATGAGGGAGTTAATGAGAGGGACAGAGTTAATGAGGGAGTTAATGAGAGATTTGATGAGAGATTTAATGAGGGAGTGAATGAGAGAGTTGATGAGAGTTAATGAGGGAGTTAACGAGAGAGAGTTAATGAGAGTTAATGAGAGAGTTAATGAGAGAGAGAGTTAATGAGAGAGTTAATGAGAGAGTTTGAGAGAGAGTTAATGAGAGAGTTAATGAGAAAGTTAATGAGAGAGTTAATGAGTTAATGAGAGGGAGAGTTAATGAGAGAGTTAATGAGAGAGTTAACGAGCGAGTGTTAATGCGTGAGAGACTTAATGAGAGAGTTAATCAGAGAGTTAATATGGGAGTTCATTAGAGAGTTAACGAGGGAGAGCTAATGCGTGAGAGAGTTAATGAGAGAGTTAATGAGAGAGAGAGAGTTAATGAGGGAGTTAATGAGAGAGTTGATGAGAGAGTTAATGAGGGAGTTAATGAGAGAGTTGATGAGAGAGTTAATGAGGGAGTTAACGAGAGAGAGGTAATGAGAGTTAATGAGAGAGTTAATGAGAGAGAGTTAATGAGAATGTTAATGAGGGAGTTAATGAGAGAGTTTGAGAGAGAGTTAATGAGGGAGTTAATGAGGGAGAGAGTTAATGAGAGAGTTAATGAGAGAGTTAATGAGAAAGTTAATGAGAGAGTTAATGAGAGAGATTTAATGAGAGAGTTAATGAGAATTAATGATGGAGGAAGCTAATGAGGGAGTTAATGAGAGAGAGAGTTAATGAGAGAGTTAATGAGAGAGTTAATGAGGGTGAGAGTTAATGAGAGAGTTAATGAGAGAGTTAACGAGAGTGAGTTAATGAGGGAGTTAACGAGAGAGTTAATGAGGGAGTTAAAGAGGGAGAGAGTTAATGAGAGAGTTAATGAGAGAGTTAACGAGAGTGAGTTAATGAGGGAGTTAACGAGAGAGTTAATGAGGGAGTTAATGAGGGAGAGAGTTAATGAGAGAGTTAATGAGAGACAGAGTTAATGAGAGAGTTAATGAGAGAGAGAGAGTTAATGAGGGAGTTAATGAGAGAGTTAATGAGAGAGTTAATGAGGGAGTTAAAGAGGGAGAGAGTTAATGAGAGAGTTAATGAGAAAGTTAACGAGAGTGAGTTAATGAGGGAGTTAACGAGAGAGTTAATGGGGGAGTTAATGAGAGAGAGTGTTAATGAGAGAGTTAATGAGAGAGAGAGCTAATGAGGGAGTTAATGAGAAACAGAGTTAATGAGAGACTGAAACGAGAGAGAGAGTTAATGAGAGAGTTAATTAGAGAGTTAATGAGGGAGAGAGTTAATGTGGGAATTAATGAGAGACAGAGTTAATGAGAGAGTTAATGAGGGAGTTAATGAGAGACAGAGTTAATGAGAGAGTTAATGAGAGAGTTAATGAGGGAATTAATGAGAGACAGAGTTAATGAGAGAGTTAACAAGAGAGAGAGTTAATGAGGGAGTTAATGAGAGAGAGAGTTAATGAGAGAGAGAGTTATTGAGGGAGTTAATGAGAGAGTTAATGAGAGAGAGAGTTAATGAGCGAGTTAATGAGAGAGTTAATGAGAGAGAGAGTTAATGAGCGAGTTAATGAGAGAGTTAATGAGAGAGAGAGTTAATCAGGGAGTTAATGAGAGACAGAGTTAATGAGAGAGTGAACGAGAGAGAGAGTTAATGAGAGAGTTAATGAGGGAGAGAGTTAATGAGGGAATTAATGAGAGGCAGAGTTAATGAGCGAGATAATGAGAGAGTTAATGAGGGAGTTAATGAGAGAGAATTAATGAGAGAGTTAATGAGCGAGTTAATGAGGGTGTTAATGAGAGGGTTAATGAGAGTTAATGAGGGAGTAAATGAGAGCGTACGTTAATGAGCGAGTGAATGAGAGAGCTAATGGGAGAGAGAGGTAATGAGAGAGTTAATGAGAGAGTTAATGAGGGAGTTAATGAGAGACAGAGTTAATGAGAGAGTTAATGAGAGAGTTAATGAGAGACAGAGTTAATGAGAGAGTTAATGAGAGAGTTAATGAGAGACAGAGTTAATGAGAGAGTTAACAAGAGAGAGAGTTAATGAGGGAGTTAATGAGAGAGAGAGTTAATGAGAGAGAGAGTTATTGAGGGAGTTAATGAGAGAGTTAATGAGAGAGAGAGTTAATGAGCGAGTTAATGAGAGAGTTAATGAGAGAGAGAGTTAATGAGCGAGTTAATGAGAGAGTTAATGAGAGAGAGAGTTAATCAGGGAGTTAATGAGAGACAGAGTTAATGAGAGAGTGAACGAGAGAGAGAGTTAATGAGAGAGTTAATGAGGGAGAGAGTTAATGAGGGAATTAATGAGAGGCAGAGTTAATGAGCGAGATAATGAGAGAGTTAATGAGGGAGTTAATGAGAGAGAATTAATGAGAGAGTTAATGAGCGAGTTAATGAGGGTGTTAATGAGAGGGTTAATGAGAGTTAATGAGGGAGTAAATGAGAGTGTACGTTAATGAGCGAGTGAATGAGAGAGCTAATGGGAGAGAGAGGTAATGAGAGAGTTAATGAGAGAGTTAATGAGAGAATTAATGACAGAGTTAATGAGGGAGAGAGTTTATGAGAGAGTTAATGAGAGAATTAATGAGAGAGTTAATGAGAGAGTTAAAGAGGGAGAGAGTTAATGAGAGAGTTAATGAAAGAGTTAACGAGAGTGAGTTAATGAGGGAGTTAACGAGAGAATTAATGAGGGAGTTAAAGAGGGAGAAAGTTAATGAGAGAGTTAATGGGGGAGTTAATGAGAGAGTTGATGAGAGAGTTAATGAGGGAGTTAATGAGAGAGCTGATGAGAGAGTTAATGAGGGAGTTAACGAGGGAGAGTTAATGAGAGTTAATGAGAGAGTTAATGAGAGAGAGAGTTAATGAGAGAGTTAATGAGGGAGTTAATGAGAGAGTTTGAGAGAGAGTTAATGAGGGAGTTAATGAGGGAGAGAGTTAATGAGAGAGTTAATGAGAGAGTTAATGAGTTAATGAGAGGGAGAGTTGATGAGAGAGTTAATGAGGGAGTTAATGAGAGAGTTGATGAGAGAGATAATGAGGGAGTTAATGAGAGAGTTAATGCGTGAGAGAGTTAATGAGAGAGTTCATGAGAGACAGAGTTAATGAGAGAGTTAATGAGAGAGAGAGTTAATGAGAGAGTTAATGAGGGAGTTAATGAGAGGGACAGAGTTAATGAGGGAGTTAATGAGAGATTTGATGAGAGATTTAATGAGGGAGTGAATGAGAGAGTTGATGAGAGTTAATGAGGGAGTTAACGAGAGAGAGTTAATGAGAGTTAATGAGAGAGTTAATGAGAGAGTTAATGAGAGAGTTTGAGAGAGAGTTAATGAGAGAGTTAATGAGAGAGTTAATGAGAAAGTTAATGAGAGAGTTAATGAGTTAATGAGAGGGAGAGTTAATGAGAGAGTTAATGAGAGAGTTAACGAGCGAGTGTTAATGCGTGAGAGACTTAATGAGAGAGTTAATCAGAGAGTTAATATGGGAGTTCATTAGAGAGTTAACGAGGGAGAGCTAATGCGTGAGAGAGTTAATGAGAGAGTTAATGAGAGAGAGAGAGTTAATGAGGGAGTTAATGAGAGAGTTGATGAGAGAGTTCATGAGGGAGTTAATGAGAGAGTTGATGAGAGAGTTAATGAGGGAGTTAACGAGAGAGAGGTAATGAGAGTTAATGAGAGAGTTAATGAGAGAGAGTTAATGAGAATGTTAATGAGGGAGTTAATGAGAGAGTTTGAGAGAGAGTTAATGAGGGAGTTAATGAGGGAGAGAGTTAATGAGAGAGTTAATGAGAGAGTTAATGAGAAAGTTAATGAGAGAGTTAATGAGAGAGATTTAATGAGAGAGTTAATGAGAATTAATGATGGAGGAAGCTAATGAGGGAGTTAATGAGAGAGAGAGTTAATGAGAGAGTTAATGAGAGAGTTAATGAGGGTGAGAGTTAATGAGAGAGTTAATGAGAGAGTTAACGAGAGTGAGTTAATGAGGGAGTTAACCAGAGAGTTAATGAGGGAGTTAAAGAGGGAGAGAGTTAATGAGAGAGTTAATGAGAGAGTTAACGAGAGTGAGTTAATGAGGGAGTTAACGAGAGAGTTAATGAGGGAGTTAATGAGGGAGAGAGTTAATGAGAGAGTTAATGAGAGACAGCGTTAATGAGAGAGTTAATGAGAGAGAGTTAATGAGGGAGTTAATGAGGGAGTTAATGAGAGGGACAGAGTTAATGAGGGAGTTAATGAGAGAGTTGATGAGAGAGTTAATGAGGGAGTTAATGAGAGAGTTGATGAGAGAGTTAATGAGGGAGTTAATGAGGGAGCTCATTAGAGAGTTAACGAGGGAGAGTTAATGCGTGAGTGAGATAATGAGAGAGTTAATGAGAGAGAGTCAATGATGGAGTTAATGAGAGAGAGAGTTAATGAGAGAGTTAATGAGGGAGAGAGTTAATGAGGGAGTTAATGAGAGAGTTAATGAAAGAGAGAGTTAATGAGGGAGTTAATGAGAGAGAGTGTTAATGAGAGAGAGAGTCAATGAAGGAGTTAATGAGAGAGAGAGTTAATGAGAGAGTTAATGAGAGAGTTCATTAGAGAGCTAACGAGGGAGTGGTAATGCGTGAGAGAGTTAATGAGAGAGTTAATGAGAGAGTTAATGAGGGAGTTAATGAGAGAGAGAGTTAATGAGAGAGTTAATGAGGGAGAGAGTTAATGAGAGAGTTAATGAGAGAGAGTCAATGAAGGAGTTAATGAGAGAGAGAGTTAATGAGAGAGTTAATGAGAGAGAGTGTTAATGAGAGAGTTAATGAGAGAGAGAGTTAATGAGGGAGTTAATGAGAGACTGAGTTAATGAGAGAGTTAACGAGAGAGAGAGAGAGTTAATGACAGAGTTAATGAGAGAGTTAATGAGGGAGAGAGTTAATGAGAGATAATGAGAGAGAGAGTTAATGAGAGAGTTAATGACGGAATTAATGAGAGACAGAGTTAATGAGAGAGTTAATGAGAGAGTTAATGAGGGAGTTAATGAAAGACAGAGTTAATGAGAGAGTTAATGAGAGAGTTAATGAGGGAATTAATGAGTGATTTAATGAGAGAGAGAGTTAATGAGAGAGTTAATGAGGGAGAGAGTTAATGAGGGAGTTAATGAGAGAGAACGTTAATGAGCGAGTTAATGAGAGAGTTAATGAGAGAGAGAGTTAATGAGAAAGTTAATGAGAGAGTTAATGAGGGAGAGAGATAATGAGAGAGTTCAATGAGAGAGAGAGTTAATGAGGGAGTTAATGAGAGAGAACGTTAATGAGCGAGTTAATGAGAGAGTTAATGAGAGAGAGAGTTAATGAGAGATTTAATGAGAGAGTTAATGAGGGAGAGAGATAATGAGAGAGTTAATGAGAGGGTTAATGAGAGAGAGAGTTAATGAGGGAGTTAATGAGAGAGTTAATGAGAGAGTTAATGAGAGAGAGAGAGATAATGAGAGAGTTAATGAGAGAGTTAATGAGAGAGAGAGTCAATGAGAGATTTAATGAGAGAGAACATTAATGAGAGAGTTAATGAGAGAGTTACTGAGTTAATGAGAGGGAGAGTTCATGAGAGAGTTAATGAGAGAGATAATGAGGGAGTTAATTAGAGAGTTAACGAGGGAGAGTTAATGCGTGAGAGAGTTAATGAGAGAGAGTCAATGAAGGAGTTAATGAGAGAGAGAGAGTTAATGACAGAGAGTCAATGAAGGAGATAATGAGTGAGAGAGTTAATGAGAGAGTTAATGAGAGAGAGAGTTAATGAGGGAGTTAATGAGAGAGAGTGTTAATGAGAGAGTTAATGAGAGAGTTAATGAGGGAGTTAATGAGAGACAGAGTTAATGAGAGAGTTAATGAGAGAGCTAATGAGGGAATTAATGAGAGACAGAGTTAATGAGAGAGTTAACAAGAGAGAGAGTTAATGAGGGAGTTAATGAGCGAGAGAGTTAATGAGAGAGTGAATGAGAGAGTTAATGAGGGAGATAATGAGTGAGTTAATGAGAGAGAGAGTTAATGAGAGAGTTAATGAGGGAGAGAGTTAATGAGGGAGTTAATGAGAGAGAACGTTAATGAGCGAGTTAATGAGAGAGTTAATGAGAGAGAGAGTTAACGAGAGAGTTAATGAGGGAGTTAAAGAGGGAGAGAGTTAATGAGAGAGTTAATGAGGGAGTTAATGAGAGAGTTGATGAGAGAGTTAATGAGGGAGTTAATGAGAGAGTTGATGAGAGAGTTAATGAGGGAGTTAACGAGGGAGAGTTAATGAGAGTTAATGAGAGAGTTAATGAGATAGAGAGTTAATGAGAGAGTTAATGAGAGAGTTTGAGAGAGTTAATGAGGGAATTAATGAGAGACAGAGTTAATGAGAGAGTTAACAAGAGAGAGAGTTAATGAGGGAGTTAATGAGCGAGAGAGTTAATGAGTGAATGAGAGAGAGAGTTAATGAGGGAGATAATGAGTGAATTAATGAGAGAGAGAGTTAATGAGAGAGTTAATGAGGGAGAGAGTTAATGAGGGAGTTAATGAGAGAGAACATTAATGAGCGAGTTAATGAGAGAGTTAACGAGAGAGTTAATGAGGGAGTTAAAGAGGGAGAGAGTTAATGAGAGAGTTAATGAGGGAGTTAATGAGAGAATTGATGAGAGAGTTAATGAGGGAGTTAACGAGAGAGTTGATGAGAGAGTTAATGAGGGAGTTAACGAGGGAGAGTTAATGAGAGTTAATGAGAGAGAGAGTTAATGAGAGAGTTAATGAGAGAGTTAATGAGGGAGTTAATGAGAGAGTTTGAGAGAGAGTTAATGAGGGAGTTAATGAGGGAGAGAGTTAATGAGAGAGTTAATGAGAGAGTTAATGAGAAAGTTAATGAGAGAGTTAATGAGTTAATGAGAGGGAGAGTTAATGAGAGAGTTAATGAGAGAGTTAATGAGGGAGTTAATGAGAGGGACAGAGTTAATGAGGGAGTTAATGAGAGAGGTAATGAGGGAGTTAATGAGAGGGACAGAGTTAATGAGGGAGTTAATGAGAGAGTTGATGAGAGAGTTAATGAGAGAGTTAATGAGGGAGTTAATGAGAGGGACAGAGTTAATGAGGGAGTTCATGAGAGAGTTGATGAGAGAGTTGATGAGGGAGTTAATGAGAGAGTTAATGAGAGACAGAGTTAATGAGAGAGTTAATGAGAGAGAGTTAATGAGAGAGTTAATGAGAGAGTTGATGAGAGAGTTAATGAGGGAGTTAATGAGAGGGACAGAGTTAATGAGGGCGTTAATGAGAGAGTTGATGAGAGAGTTAATGAGGGAGTTAATGAGAGAGTTAATGAGAGAGAGAGTTAATGAGAGAGTTAATGAGAGAGTTTGAGAGAGAGTTAATGAGAGAGTTAATGAGAAAGTTAACGAGAGAGTTAATGAGTTAATGAGAGAGTTAATGAGAGAGTTAACGAGCGAGAGTTAATGCGTGAGAGACTTAATGAGAGAGTTAATCAGAGAGTTAATATGGGAGTTTATTAGAGAGTTAACGAGAGAGAGTTAATACGTGAGAGAGTTAATGAGAGAGTTAATGAGAGAGTTAATGAGAGAGAGAGTTAATGAGGGAGTTAATGAGAGAGAGAGTTAGTGAGAGAGTTAATGAGGGAGAGAGTTAAAAAGGGAGTTCATGAGAGAGTTAATGAGAGAGTTAATGAGAGAGAGAGTTAATGAGGGAGTTAATGAGAGAGTTAATGAGGGAGAGAGTTAATGAGAGATAATGAGAGAGAGAGTTAATGAGGGAGTTAATGAGAGAGAGTTATGAAGAGAGAACGTTAATGAGCGAGTTAATTAGAGAGTTAATGAGAGAGTTAACGAGAGAGAGAGTTAATGAGGGAGTTAACGAGAGAGTTAATGAGAGAGAGAGTTAATGAGGGAGTTAATGGGAGAGAGTGTTAATGAGAGAATTAATGAGAAAGTTAATGAGAGACAGAGTTAATGAGAGAGTTAATGAGAGAGAGAGAGTTAATGAGGGAGTTAATGAGAGAGTTGATGAGAGAGTTAATGAGAGAGTTGATGAGAGAGTTAATGAGGGAGTTAACGAGAGAGAGTTAATGAGACTTAATGAAAGAGTTAATGAGGGTGTTAATGCGAGAGAGAGTTAATGAGAGAGAGAGTTAATGAGAGAGTTAATGAGAGAGTTAATGAGGGAGTTAAAGAGGGAGTTAACGAGAGAGTTAATGAGAGAGTTAATGAGAGACAGAGTTAATGAGAGAGTTAATGAGAGAGTTGATGAGTGAGTTAATGAGGGAGTTAATGAGAGGGACAGAGTTAATGAGGGAGTTAATGAGAGAGTTAATGAAAGAGTTAATGAGGGAGTTGATGAGAGAGTTAATGAGGGAGTTAGCGAGAGAGAGTTAATGAGGGAGTTAACGAGAGAGTTAATGAGAGAGAGAGTTAATGAGGGAGTTAATGGGAGAGAGTGTTAATGAGAGAATTAATGAGAAAGTTAATGAGAGACAGAGTTAATGAGAGAGTTAATGAGAGAGAGAGAGTTAATGAGGGAGTTAATGAGAGAGTTAATAAGGGAGTTAATGAGAGAGTTAATGAGAGAGTTAATGAGAGAGAGAGTTAATGAGAGAGTGAATGAGAGAGAGAGTTAATTAGGGAGTTAATGAGAGAGTTAATGAGAGAGAGAGTTAATGAGAGAGTTAATGAGGGAGAGAGTTAATGAGGGAGTTAATGAGAGAGAACGTTAATGAGCGAGTTAATGAGAGAGTTAATGAGAGAGAGAGTTAATGAGTGAGTTAATGAGAGAGTTAATGAGGGAGAGAGATAATGAGAGAGTTAATGAGAGAGTTAATGAGAGAGAGAGTTAATGAGGGAGTTAATGAGAGAGAACGTTAATGAGCGAGTTAATGAGTGAGTTAATGAGAGAGAGAGTTAATGAGAGAGTTAATGAGAGAGTTAATGAGGGAGAGATGTAATGAGAGAGTTAATGAGAGGGTTAATGAGAGAGAGAGTTAATGTGGGAGTTAATGAGAGAGAACGTTAATGAGCGAGTTAATGAGAGAGTTAATGAGAGAGTTAATGAGAGAGAGAGTCAATGAGAGATTTATTGAGAGAGAACATTAATGAGAGAGTTAATGAGAGAGTTAATGAGAGAGTTACTGAGTTAATGAGAGGGAGAGTTCATGAGAGAGTTAATGAGAGAGATAATGAGGGAGTTAATTAGAGAGTTAACGAGGGAGAGTTAATGCGTGAGAGAGTTAATGAGAGAGAGTCAATGAAAGAGTTAATGAGGGAGAGAGTTAATGAGAGAGAGTCAATGAAGGAGTTAATGAGAGAGAGAGTTAATGAGAGAGTTAATGAGAGAGTGAGTTAATGAGGGAGTTAATGAGAGAGAGTGTTAATGAGAGAGTTAATGAGAGAGAGAGCTAATGAGGGAGTTAATGAGAGACAGAGTTAGTGAGAGACTTAACGAGAGAGAGAGTTAATGAGAGAGTTAATTAGAGAGTTAATGAGGGAGTGAGTTAATGTGGGAATTAATGAGAGACAGAGTTAATGAGAGAGTTAATGAGATAGTTAATGAGGGAGTTAATGAGAGACAGAGTTAATGAGAGAGTTAACAAGAGAGAGAGTTAAATAGGGAGTTAATGAGAGAGAGAGTTAATGAGAGAGTTAATGAGAGAGAGAGTTATTGAGGGAGTTAATGAGAGAGTTAATGAGAGAGAGAGTTAATGAGCGAGTTAATGAGAGAGTTAATGAGAGAGAGAGTTAATGAGCGAGTTAATGAGAGAGTTCATGAGAGAGAGAGTTAATCAGGGAGTTAATGAGAGACAGAGTTATTGAGAGAGTTAACGAGAGAGAGAGTTAATGAGAGAGTTAATGAGAGAGAGAGATAATGTGAGAGTTAATGAGAGAGTTAATGAGAGAGGGAGTCAATGAGAGAGTTAATGAGGGAGTTAATGAGAGAGTTAATGAGGGAGTTAATGAGAGAGTTAATGAGAGAGTTATCGAGAGAGAGAGAGTTAATGAGAGAGTTAATGAGGGAGTTAATGAGAGAGTTAATGAGAGAGTTATCGAGAGAGTTAATGAGAGAGTTAATGAGAGTGTTAACGAGAGAGTTAATGAGAGAGTTAATGAGAGAGAGAGTTAATGAGAGAGTTAATGAGAGAGAGTGTTAACGAGAGTGTTAATGAGAGAGTTAATGAGAGAGAGAGTTAATGAGAGAGTTAATGAGAGAGTTAATGAAAGAGAGAGTTAATGAGAGAGTTAATGAGGGAGTTAATGAGAGAGTTAATGAGAGAGTTATCGAGAGAGACAGAGTTAATGAGAGAGTTAATGAGAGAGAGAGTTAACGAGAGAGTTAATGAGAGAGTTAATGAGAGAGAGAGTTAATGAGAGAGTTAATGAGAGAGTTAATGAGAGAGTGAGTTAATGAGAGAGTTAATGAGGGAGTTAATGAGGGAGAGAGTTAATGAGAGAGTTAATGAGGGAGTTAATGAGGGAGAGGGTTTATGAGCGAGTTAATGAGGGAGAGAGTTAATGAGTGAGTTAATGAGAGGGTTAATGAGGGAGAGAGTTAATGAGAGAGTTAATGAGAAGGTTAATGAGGGAGAGGGTAAATGAGGGAGAGAGTTAATGAGAGTCAATGAGAGAGAGAGTGAATGAGAGAGTTAATGAGACAGTTAATGAGAGAGAGCAGGTTAATAAGTGACTGAGCAGATTAACCAGTGAGCGAGGAGGCTAATGAGCGAGTGATTAGGTTAATCCATGAAAGAGGAGATTAATGAGTGAGGTGATTAACCAGAGCGGGTTAACGTGTTCGAGAATGGGTTACCACGTGAATGGGCCAGTTAATGAATGAGGGAGCAGTTTATTGAGCGAGTGGGAATAGGTTAATGAATGGGGGATGTTTATTGAGTGAGAGAGGACAGTTCAATATCTAAAGGGGAGGATTTCTCCTTTAAAGTGATCCTCCCCCTTCACTCCTGGCTCTTTAAGGCAGCAGCAGAGGCTGCAGTGTCCCTTTAAGAGCTGGAAGTAGTGTGGGAGGTGCAGTTTCACACAATCTGCTGCAGTTTCGGGTGGAGACAAGTGCTTGTGAAGGTTGGATTTATAAATCGGACAGTGAGAGAGAGGGGAGTAGATATTAAGAAGCCAGTCTATGATCTAACCGGTTGCTGCCTCTCCCTCTCTCTGTCAAAGTCACCCTTGTCAAAGTGAAAAAAAGTTTCCCAAAACTTTTGCAAAAGTTTTTGCTTAAGTTATTAGAAGAGTTTAGAGTTGATTTTTTTTTCTTCGCTGCCGGGTGAAAGCAGAAGATTCCCCCCTCCTATCTCCCCACAGACCCGTCTCCTGCAAGGTAAACCATGCCCCCCCAGGATTTACTGGATTACAGAGCGGGGTTCGCTCCCCCCGTCCCGCCGCACAAGCCCAGGCGGAGCGGCCGCCCGCAGGAACGCTTCCTCAAGTGTGTCTTACTGGGGGACGGAGCGGTGGGCAAAACCAGCCTGGTCGTCAGCTACACCACCAATGGGTACCCCACCAAGTATGTGCCCACCGCCTTCGATAACTTTTCTGGTGGGTATTTCAACTCCGTCTTAATTTCTTAGAGTTTAAAGTGCTTTAAGGATAACAGAATGTGTGTGTCTTTCCATTCTGAATGGACCTTGGGGTGTGTGTATTAACACTGGGGGGATCTTGGGGTGGGTGTATTAACACTGGGGGGATCTTGGGGTGGGTGTATTAACACTGGGGGGATCTTGGGGTGGGTGTATTAACACTGGGGGGATCTTGGGGTGGGTGTATTAACACTGGGGGGATCTTGGGGTGGGTGCATTAACACTGGGGGGATCTTGGGGTGGGTGCATTAACACTGGGGGGATCTTGGGGTGGGTGTATTAACACTGGGGGGATCTTGGGGTGGGTGCATTAACACTGGGGGGATCTTGGGGTGGGTGTATTAACACTGGGGGGATCTTGGGGTGGGTGTATTAACACTGGGGGGATCTTGGGGTGGGTGTATTAACACTGGGGGGATCTTGGGGTGGGTGTATTAACACTGGGGGGATCTTGGGGTGGGTGTATTAACACTGGGGGGATCTTGGGGTGGGTGTATTAACACTGGGGGGATCTTGGGGTGGGTGTATTAACACTGGGGGGATCTTGGGGTGGGTGTATTAACACTGGGGGGATCTTGGGGTGGGTGTATTAACACTGGGGGGATCTTGGGGTGGGTGTATTAACACTGGGGGGATCTTGGGGTGGGTGTATTAACACTGGGGGGATCTTGGGGTGGGTGTATTAACACTGGGGGGATCTTGGGGTGGGTGTATTAACACTGGGGGGATCTTGGGGTGGGTGTATTAACACTGGGGGGATCTTGGGGTGGGTGTATTAACACTGGGGGGATCTTGGGGTGGGTGTATTAACACTGGGGGGATCTTGGGGTGGGTGTATTAACACTGGGGGGATCTTGGGGTGGGTGTATTAACACTGGGGGGATCTTGGGGTGGGTGTATTAACACTGGGGGGATCTTGGGGTGGGTGTATTAACACTGGGGGGATCTTGGGGTGGGTGTATTAACACTGGGGGGATCTTGGGGTGGGTGTATTAACACTGGGGGGATCTTGGGGTGGGTGTATTAACACTGGGGGGATCTTGGGGTGGGTGTATTAACACTGGGGGGATCTTGGGGTGGGTGTATTAACACTGGGGGGATCTTGGGGTGGGTGTATTAACACTGGGGGGATCTTGGGGTGGGTGTATTAACACTGGGGGGATCTTGGGGTGTGTGTATTAACACTGGGGGGATCTTGGGGTGGGTGTATTAACACTGGGGGGATCTTGGGGTGGGTGTATTAACACTGGGGGGATCTTGGGGTGGGTGTATTAACACTGGGGGGATCTTGGGGTGGGTGTATTAACACTGGGGGGATCTTGGGGTGGGTGTATTAACACTGGGGGGATCTTGGGGTGGGTGTATTAACACTGGGGGGATCTTGGGGTGGGTGTATTAACACTGGGGGAATCTTGGGGTGTGAGTATTAACACTGGGGGGATCTTGGGGTGGGTGTGTGTATTAACACTGGGGGGATCTTGGGGTGGGTGTGTGTATTAACCCTGGGGGGATCTTGGGGTGTGTGTGTGTATTAACCCTGGGGGGATCTTGGGGTGTGTGTGTGTATTAACCCTGGGGGGATCTTGGGGTGTGTGTGTGTATTAACCCTGGGGGGATCTTGGGGTGTGAGTATTAACACTGGGGGGATCTTGGGGTGGTGTGTGTGTATTAACACTGGGGGGATCTTGGGGTGTGAGTATTAACACTGGGGGGATCTTGGGGTGAGTGTGTGTATTAACACTGGGGGGATCTTGGGGTGAGTGTGTGTATTAACACTGGGGGAATCTTGGGGTGTGAGTATTAACACTGGGGGGATCTTGGGGTGGGTGTGTGTATTAACACTGGGGGGATCTTGGGGTGAGTGTGTGTATTAACACTGGGGGGATCTTGGGGTGTGTGTATTAACACTGGGGGGATCTTGGGGTGTGTGTATTAACACTGGGGGGATCTTGGGGTGAGTGTGTGTATTAACATTGGGGGGATCTTGGGGTGAGTGTGTGTATTAACACTGGGGGGATCTTGGGGTGAGTGTGTGTATTAACACTGGGGGGATCTTGGGGTGTGTGTATTAACACTGGGGGGATCTTGGGGTGAGTGTGTGTATTAACACTGGGGGGATCTTGGGGTGTGTGTATTAACACTGGGGGCATCTTGGGGTGTGAGTATTAACACTGAGGGGTCTTGGGGTGAGTGTGTGTATTAACACTGGGGGGATCTTGGGGTGAGTGTGTGTAATAACACTGGGGGGATCTTGGGGTGAGTGTGTGTAATAACACTGGGGGATCTTGGGGTGAGTGTGTGTATTAACACTGGGGGGATCTTGGGGTGAGTGTGTGTATTAACCCTGGGGGGATCTTGGGGTGTGTGTATTAACACTGGGGGGATCTTGGGGTGTGTATATTAACACTGAGGAGTTCTTGGGATGTGAGTGTTTGTGTGTGTGTGTGTATTTTTAATACTGGGGAATCTTGGTGTGTGTCTCTGGTTTAATCTGTCTCTGGGGACTGTGCATACTGCCTCAGTGCTGCAGTGACGTGTGAGCCTTGAATGTGGTGCTAATGGAGCTATGAGCATGAACACTCTGTGAACTGAGTGAATGATTGGAGGTGATGATGTGGAGTTGCCAGCGTTGCACTGGGATAGGCACAGTAAGTAGTCTCACAACACCAGGTTAAAGTCCAACAGGTTTATTTGGTAGCACGAACTTTCGGAGCGTTGCCATCTACCTGATGAAGGAGCAGCACTCCGAAAGCTCGTGTTACCAAATAAACCTGTTGCACTTTAACCTGGCGATTGGAGGTGGGAAGGGGAACACACACACTTCTTCCGTCTATCTCTGTGCAGATCCCACAATCCGTGAGGTTTTAGTACCAATGCTGTCATATGAAAATGTGCCTTAGTTTTCATTTTTTGTTTCCTTATGAAATTCTTTCTAAACAAAACTTGAATTTTCAATGGCAACAGAATGTAAAGTTTTGAGTACAAAATACAAGGCAGGCTCTCCCAGGACAGGTACAGCATGGGGTTAGATACAGAGTAAAGCTCCCTCTACACTGTCCCCATCAAACACTCCCAGGACAGGTACAGCACGGGGTTAGATACAGAGTAAAGCTCCCTCTACACTGTCCCCATCAAACACTCCCAGGACAGGTACAGCACGGGGTTAGATACAGAGTAAACCTCCCTCTACACTGTCCCCATCAAACACTCCCAGGACAGGTACAGCACGGGGTTAGATACAGAGTAAAGCTCCCTCTACACTGTCCCCATCAAACACTCCCAGGACAGGTACAGCACGGGGTTAGATACAGAGTAAAGCTCCCTCTACACTGTCCCCATCAAACACTCCCAGGACAGGTACAGCACGGGGTTAGATACAGAGTAAAGCTCCCTCTACACTGTCCCCATCAAACACTCCCAGGACAGGAACAGCACGGGGTTAGATACAGAGTAAAGCTCCCTCTACACTGTCCCCATCAAACACTCCCAGGACAGGTACAGCCCGGGGTTAGATACAGAGTAAAGCCCCCTCTACACTGTCCCCCATCAAACACTCTCAGGACAGGTACAGCACGGGGTTAGATACAGAGTAAAGCCCCCTCTACACTGTCCCCCATCAAACACTCCCAGGACAGGTACAGCACAGGGTTAGATACAGAGTAAACCTCCCTCTACACTGTCCCCATCAAACACTCCCAAGACAGGTACAGCATGGGGTTAGATACAGAATAAAACTCCCTCTACACTGTCCCCATCAAACACTCCCAGGACAGGTACAGCACGGGGTTAGATACAGAGTAAATCTCCCTCTACACTGTCCCCATTAAACACTCCCAGGACAGGTACAGCACGGGGTTAGATACAGAATAAAACTCCCTCTACACTGCCCCCATGGTGGGCAGCACAGTGGTTAGCACTGCTGGCTCACCGCGCCGGGGACCCAGGTTTGATTCCAGGCTTGGATCACTGTCTGTGCGGAGTTTGCACGTTCTCTCCATGTCTGCGTGGGTTTCCTCCGGGTGCTCCAGTTTCCTCTGAAAGATGTGTAGATTAGGTGGATTGGCCGTGCTAAATTGCCCCTTAGTGTGCAAAGACGTGCTGGTTAGGGTGCTTTGGCTGTGCTAAATTCTCCCTCGGTGTACCCGAACAGGAGTGTGGCGACGAGGGGATTTTCACAGTAACTTCATTGCAGCGTTAATATAAGCCTAATCGTGACACTAATAAATAAAGTTTAAAACTCAATAGACTTTAAGTATGTGCTGTATGAAAGAGAGCAGGGTCCGATAGTGACTTCCCAGAAGGATATCGGATAAATACTGGAAAAGGAGATGGATGGGGAATGAGCGGGGAGCATGGGGACCAATTGGTGAGCCCTTTCAAAAGGGACATCACAGGTGGGTCGGGTTGAATGGCCTCATTCCTTAAAGATTTCTGTTAATTCCTTGCAAGGGTTTGAATTCCTGTCTGGGAGTTCTAAAAGGGAGAGGATACAGGAAGAGTTCTTGGAGGAAATCCATGGGGAACCGGAGAGAGTTTCTGAGGAGGATTGGGAGTAGGGAATTTTGATCAACTGACGGAAGACGTGGCAACTTGCGCGTGCGGTGAAAAGGGAGTTTGACTGGAATTGTGTGGTGATTCACAAGGTGGGATTAGCTACAGAGAGCAGTAAGATCCTCGGGTTGTCTGCAAGTGCTGAGACAGCAGGTGATCGATAGGAAGGGCTACCTCTACTGTCATCAACCTTTGTAGCTCAGTTTAAAAGTTTATTTATTATTGTCACAAGTCAGCTTACATTAACACTGCAATGAAGTCACTACGAAAATCCCCTAGTCGCCACACTCCGGCACCTTTTCGGGCACACTGAGGGAGAATTTAGCACGGCCAATACACCTAACCATCACGTCTTTTGGACTGTGGGAGGCATCCGGAGGAAACCCACGCAGACACGGGGAGAACGTCCACACAGACAGTGACCCGAGCCGGGAATCGAACCTGGCTCCCTGGCGCTGTGGCGGGGGTGGGGGGGTGCACTGGGGTGGCTGGAACACCTAGTGTGATGGGGGATGTGAGGGCCCCATCAGTCAAATAGCCAGGTCAAATTTACTCTCTCTCTTTCACTGCACAGAAAAGAAAGATTTACGTTTCACGCGATCTTGCAAAGTGCCCTCTGGCCAATGAGGTATGCCTAGATGTCCAGTCACTGCTGCAGTGCAGGAAACACCAGCGACTCATTTGTGCACAGCAAGCTCCCACAAACAGCAATGCGATAAATGTACTGTCTGAGCAAAGAGTCTGAGGATTCAGGGTAGACCAGTTAGGACGGAGGTGAGGAGACATTTCTTCACCCAAAGAGTGGTGAGCCTGTGGAATTCATTACCACAGGAAGGAGTTGATGCCAAAACATTGGATGTATTCAAGAGGCGGCTGGATATAGCACTTGGGGCGAATGGGATCGAAGGTTATGGGGGGAAAGCAGGATTAGGCGATTGAGTTGGACGAGCAGCCATGATCGTAATGAATGGGGGAGCAGGCTCGAAGGGCCAAATGGCCTCCTCCTGCTCCTATCTTCTATATGTTTCTATTCCCTCCGTATTGTACGACTTGAACCTTGGGTGTTCCAAGGCCCACTAACTGTGCCAGATGTCAAGGCAATTCATTTTATAAAAATTCCTTTTTGGGACATGGGCATCGCTGGGCCAGCATTTATTGCCCATCCTTGGAGGGCAGTTGAGAGTCAACCACATTGCTGTGGAGTCACATGTAGGCCAGACCGGGTAAGGACGGCAGATTTCCTTCCCTAAAGGGACATTAGTGAACCAGATGGGTTTTTCCGACAATAGTTTCATGGTCATCAGTAGATTCTTAATTCCAGATTTTTTAAAAATTGAATTCAAATTCCGCCATCTGCCGTGGCGGGATTCGAACCCAGGTCCCCAGAACATCAGCTGAGTTTCTGGATTAATAGACTGGTGATAATACCACGAGGCCATCACCTCCCCTTTCATTTTTCACTGGAGACAGGGAAACAGTTAACTTGAGGAGAGAGGCTTTGCTGTACGACCTCGGTGTCCCTGGAAATGGTGCAGGGGGCGGTCATAGAGTCTGGTCGATGTTTCACTCGCGAGTGTGACCTTGCTTGTGTTTGTTATTTTAACTATCTATTGTTTGCGCAGATTAAGTGTGCAGCTTTTAACACTGGGCGGCAGAGGCGGTGAGTGTCTTATTGTTCGAGTCCCTATCTGCTCAAACCAAAATAGATACTTTGGAAAAATATCTGAACTGAACCGGAGTTTGGTCATTGAGATTTCCAGTGCTGATGCCAACATTGTACAGGGGAAGCAGGTTTCAATTCCCCGATAACAATATGATTCATTCATTCAGTCCTCATGGGTTTCTGACAGTACACAACCTACTCCCCTAGCTTAAACTGTTCCTCCCAGTGTTATACAGTGACAGACCCATCCACACCAGTACTGTACCCCAGTGTTATACAGTGACAGACCCATCCACACCAGTACTGTACCCCAGTGTTATACAGTGACTGATCCGTCCCACCAGTACTGTACCCCAGTGTTATACAGTGACAGACCCATCCACACCAGTACTGTACCCAGTGTTATACAGTGACTGACCCGTCCCACCAGTACTGTACCCCAGTGTTACACAGTGACAGACCCGTCCCCACCAGTACTGTACCCCAGTGTTATTCAGTGACAGACCCGCCCCCACCAGTACTGTACCCCAGTGTTATACAGTGACAGACCTGTCCCCACCAGTACTGTACCCCAGTGTTATACAGTGACAGACCCGCCCCCACCAGTACTGTACCCCAGTGTTATACAGTGACAGACACGTCCCCACCAATACTGTACCCCAGTGTTATACAGTGACAGACCCATCCACACCAGTACTGTACCCCAGTGTTACACAGTGACAGACCCGTCCCCACCAGTACTGTACCCCAGTGTTATTCAGTGACAGACCCGCCCCCACCTGTACTGTACCCCAGTGTTATACAGTGACAGACCTGTCCCCACCAGTACTGTACCCCAGTGTTATACAGTGACAGACCCGCCCCCACCAGTACTGTACCCCAGTGTTATACAGTGACAGACCCGTCCCCACCAATACTGTACCCCAGTGTTATACAGTGACAGACACGTCCCCACCAATACTGTACCCCAGTGTTATACAGTGACAGACCCATCCACACCAGTACTGTACCCAGTGTTATACAGTGACTGACCCGTCCCACCAGTACTGTACCCCAGTGTTATACAGTGACTGACCCGTCCCACCAGTACTGTACCCCAGTGTTATACAGTGACTGACCCGTCCCACCAGTACTGTACCCCAGTGTTATACAGTGACTGACCCGTCCCACCAGTACTGTACCCCAGTGTTACACAGTGACAGACCCGTCCCCACCAGTACTGTACCCCAGTGTTATACAGTGACAGACCTGTCCCCACAGTACTGTACCCCAGTGTTATACAGTGACAGACCTGTCCCCACCAGTACTGTACCCCAGTGTTACACAGTGACAGACCTGTCCCCACCCCAATGTTATACAGTGACAGATCTGTCCCCACCAGTACTGTACTGCAGTGTGATACACTGACAGACCTATCCCCAACTGTACTGTACCCCAGTGTTACACAGCGACAGACCCGTCCCCACCAGTACTGTGCCCCAGTGTTATAGAGTGGCCAATCCACCTAACCTGCACATCTTTGGACTGTGGGAGGAAACCGGAGCACCCAGAAAAAACCCACGCAGACACGGGGAGAACGTGCAGACTCCACACAGACAGTGACCCAAACCGGGGATCGAACCCGGATCCCTGGCGATGTGAGGCAGCAGTGCTAACCACTGCGCCACCGTGCCTTTACCGGAACATTATCAGGCTTCTACACCCAGTCCCATGAAGAGCAGATAGACTCAGAGCTCTGGTCAAAGATGTGGGTTTGACGGAGCACCTTTTAATGGAGGGAGGAGACAGAGGGGTTTAGGGAAGGAATTCCAGAACTCCGAGAGGTCGAGGCAGCTGAAGCCATGGCCACCAATGGTGGAATGGAGGAAATCGACGGGAGTGAGGGGTCGGGGGGCGGGGGGGGGGGGGGGGGTGGCGGGGCGGTGCGCAGAGGGGACAGAATTGGAGGAGCCCTGTGATCTTGGGAGGGTCACGGGTCTGGCAGAGGCAATGGAGAGGGGTGAGAAAATGTGGGTGGGAGTTTTGAATATGAGAATTTAATATTTTTGAAAATGATTGTTTGGTATCTGAGTTCAGTGTCATCCATTCAATGGATCTGGGGCGGCGGGGTGGCGCAGTGGTTAGCACTGCCACCTCACAGCGCCAGGGACCCTGGTTCGATTCCTAGCTTGAGGCCACTGTCTGTGCAGAATTTGCACATTCTCTCCGTGTCTGCGTGGGTTTCCTCCCACAGTCCGAAAGACGTGCTGGTTGGGTGGATTGGCCGTGCTAAATTGCCCAAAGATGTGCCTGTGTGGGTTTCCTCCGTAAGAAGTTTAACAACACCAGGTTAAAGTCCAACAGGTTTATTTGGTAGCAAAAACCACACAAGCTGAGTCACCTGAAGAAGGGGCTTGGGGCTCCGAAAGCTTGTGTGGCTTTTGCTACCAAATAAACCTGTTGGACTTTAACCTGGTGTTGTTAAACTTCTTACTGTGTTTACCCCAGTCCAACGCCGGCATCTCCACATCATGGGTTTCCTCCTACAGTCCGAAAGACATGCTGGTTGAGTGCATTGGCCGTGCTAAATTCTCCCTCAGTGTACTCGAACAGGCACCGGAGTGTGGCGACTAGGGGATTTTCACAGTAACTTCATTGGGGTGTTAATGTAAGCCTACTTGTGACACTAAAACTTTAAAAGCTGAAAAAAGCCTTAATCTCGGCAGAGTCCCCCTACCCCAGGGGTGTGTGCAGTTAGAAGTTGAATGGCTGAGAACAGAGTAGAAACCAAAACACAAAATGTTGGAAAATCTCAGCAGGTCTGACAGCATCTGTGGAGAGAGAATAGAGCCAATGTTTTGAGTCTGGATGATGCTTCGACCCCACAGATGCTATCAGATCTAAGATTTTCCAGCGTTTTCTGTTTTTGTTTCAGATTCCCAGCATCCGCAGTATTTTGCTTTTGTAACGGAGTACAAAGGTCATGTAGATGATCGGCACTCGAGTGAGGCTGGATCCCAGGAAGAGGAGACCTATTGGAAGTGTGGGTGGCACAGTGGTTAGCACAGCTGCCTCACAGCTCCAGCGACCCGGGTTCGATTCCCGGCTTGGGTCACTGTCTGTGTGGAGTTTGCACATTCTCCCCGTGTCTGCGTGGGTTTCCTCTGGGTGCTCCAGTTTCCTCCCACAGTCCAAAGATGTGCGGGTTAGGTGCTAAATTGCCCCTTAATGTCCTGGGATGCGTAGGTTAGACGGATTAACGGGATGAATGCTAAATTGCCCCTTGGTGTCCAAAGATGTGCTGGTTAGGTGGATTGGCCATGCTAAAGAGGTTGCTGTGGCAGGGTTGTGTGGTGTCGTGGTCACTGTTCTCCTGAAGGCTGGGTAGTTTGCTGCGGACAATGGTCTGTTTGAGGTTGTGCGGTTGTTTGAAGGCAAGAAGTGGGGGTGTGGGGATGGCCTTGGCGAGATGTTCGTCTTCATCGATGACATGTTGAAGGCTCCGGAGGAGCCTCGGGGGCATAACTAGGTAAGGTTCATGGAGGAAGATATAGGAGGGATGTACGAGGTAGGTTCTTTACTCAGAGAGTGGTTGGGGTGTGGAATGGACTGCCTGCTGTGATAGTGGAGTCGGACACTTTAGGAATTTTCAAGCGGTTATTGGATAGGTACATGGAGCACACTAGAATGATATGGAGTGGGATAGCTTGATCTTGGTTTCGGACAAAGCTTGGCACAACATCGAGGGCCGAAGGGCCTGTACTGTTCTATGTTCTATGTAAATTAGGTAAATTGCCCCATTTGGTGTCAGCGAGATTAGCTGGGTAAATACATGGGGTCACTTTCATACAGTCCCAGGTTTACTTTTGTATAGTCAAGGCTCTATACAAATGCAAGTTGTTGTTGCCGCTCATGAGATCTTAGTCCGAAGATCGCTGGGCGTGTTTGCAATGTGAGCTGGGATCATTTAACTCAACAGAAACTCAAGGTCAAGCCTTGGGACTTCTCTGTTCAGGTACATCAGAAGGTGTGTTTGTTCTGCGTGAGTCACTGATACTGAGAGGGCAGGAGAGAGCGAACCAAGCTAAACTCAATCTGCGCGACAGAGTTGCCCTCCCTCCTCGCAATCCTTGATCTAAGACTGCCGGACCTTGACTCCCTCTATCTTTTCGTTGCTGTTGGGGCCCTGTTGCCTTTGATCTTTTGTGAGGCCTACTTGCGCACAATCTCTCTGCCCTGGGACTGCCCCAGAGATACTGAGTCTAAAGTCTTTGTTTGCATCTGATGTTTCCCTGAACCGCTTTTGAAATAATCCACATCCGTTCTTTTTGTGTGCCTGTTTTTTTTTTCTCCCCACCCCTGAGTTCTTTTTGAAGATTTTTTTATATTCGTTGGCAACCCAGGGAGCAAAGAGTTGGAGTAAATGGGTCTTTTTCTGATTGTCAGGCAGTGGGGTACCGCTGGGACTCACGACTGTTCACATTTACGTATTAATGATTCCGGGTGCTCCGGTTTCCTCCCACAGTCCGAAGATGTGCGGGTTAGGTGGATTGGCCATGTCAGGGGAATTAACAGGATGAATGCGTGGGGATACAGGGATGGTGCCTGGGGTAGGATTGTTGTCAGTGCAGGCTCGATGGGCCGAATGCCCCCCACTGTAGGGATTCTATGATTTGGACGAGAGAACTAAATATATTCCCTCCAAATTTGCAGATGATACAAAGTTAGATGGTAGGGTGAGCTGTGAGGAGGATGCGGGTTAGGTGGATTGGCCATGCTAAATTGCCCCTTTATAAGAATCATAGAATCCTACAGCGCAGAAGGAGGCCATTCAGCCCATCGAGTCTGCACCGATCACAATCCCACCCATCCCCTATCCCCATAACCCCATGCATTTACCCTCGCTAGTCCCCTTGACACTAAGGGGCAATTTAGCATGGCCAATCCACCTAGCCCACACGTCTTGTCCCCTTAGTGTCAGGGGGACTGGCTAGGATAAATGTGTGGGGTTGTGGGGATAGGGCCTGCATGGGATTGTGATCGGTGCAGACTCGATGGGCCGAATGGCCTTCTTCTGCACTGTCGGATTCTATGATTCAGTGTGATTTGAACAGGCTGAGTGAGTGGGCATGTGCAAGGCAGGTGCAGTATAGTGTGGATAAACCTGAGATTATCCACTTCAGTTACAAAAATAGGAAGACAGATTATTATTTGAGTGGGTGTAAATTGAGAGAAGTGGGTACTTGGTGTCCTCGTGCATCAGTCGCTGAAAATAAGCGCGCAGGTACAGCAGGCAGTAAAGAAGGCAAATGGTATGTTGGCCTTCATTCCGAGAGGATTTGAGTCTAGGGATAGGGATGTTTTGCTGCAATTGTACAGGGCGTTGGTGAGGCCACACCTGGAGTATTGTGTGCTGTTTTGGTGTCCTTATCTGAGGAAGGATGTCCTTGCTACAGAGGGAGCGCAGCGAAGGTTTACCAGGCTGATTCCTGGAAAGGCAAGTCTGTCATATGAGGAGAGATTAAGTTGCTTAGGACTATATTTATTGGTGTTTAGACAAGTGAGAGGGGATCTCATAGAAACTTATAAAATTCTAACAGGATTAGACAGGGTGGATTCAGAAAGAATGTTCCTGATGGTGGGGAGTCCAGAACTAGGGGTCATAGTTTGAGGAATAGTTTGAGATGAGGAGAAATTTCTTCCGAGAATCATATAATCTACAGTGCGGAAGGAGGCCATTTGGCCCATCGAGCCTGCACCGACCACAATCCCACCCAGCTCCTATCCCCATAACCCCAAATATTTACCCTCCTAATCCCCCTGACTCTAAGGGGCAATTTAGCCTGGCCAATGCACCCTAACCGGCACACCTTTCGGACTGTGGGAGGAAACCGGAGCACCCCCGGAGGAAACCCACGCAGACACGGGGAGAACGTGCAAACTCCGGACAGACAGTGACCCGAGGCCGGAACTGAACCCGGGTCCCTGGCGCTGAGGCAGCGGTGCTAACCACTCTGTGCCACCCAGAGGGTGGTGAATGTGTGGAATTCACTACCGCAGAATGTAGTTGAGGCCAAAACGTTGTGTGATTTCAAGAAGAAATTAGATATAGCTCTTGGGGCTAAAGGGATCAAAGGATAAGGGGGGGGTGGAGGGAGGAATCAGGATGCTGAATTTGATGATCAGCCATGATCAAGATGAGTGGTGGAGCAGGCACGATGGGCTGAATGGCCTCTGGCTCTCAGGATTCTATGACTAAAAAGCATGAAATTGCTGTAACTGGGATTTGTGTGCCGAAAGCGTGTCTGCGAATTAATAAATTAATATTCTAGCCAACACAGCATCTTTTTGCATTCCCCAAGCGCCCTCATAACCAATGCAGTAATCTCGAAGGGGTGTGATGATTGCTAATGCAGGAAATGTGGTAGCCAATTAATGCACAGCAAGATCCCGCAAACTGCAAAGGGAAAATGGCCAGGAAATCTTTTTTGAAATGATGTTGGTTGAGGGACAAATTATGGCCCTGACTCGCTCCTCTGCTGTTCTTTAAATAGTTGCCGTGGTACCTTTTGTGCATTTAGCTGAGAGGGTTTAATATCCCTTCAGAAAGACGGCGCCTCTGGCAGCGCAGCACTCCCTCGGTCCTGCACTTGGGAGGGGGGGGGAAGGGAGGTGGCACAGTGGGTTAGCACTGCTGCCTCACAGCGCCAGGGATCCGGATTCGATTCCCACTTGGGGTCACTGTCCGTGCAAAGTCTGCAGGTTCTCCCCCCCCGCCGTGTCTGCGTGGGTTTCCTCCGGGTGCTCCGGTTTCCTCCCACAGCCCGAAAGACTGTGCTGGTTAGGGTGCATTGGCCATGCTAAATTCACCCTCGGTGTTACCCGAACAGGAGTGTGGCGACTAGGGGGATTTTCACAGTAACTTCATTGCAGTGGTTAAAGTAAGCCTTACTTGTGACACTCATAAATAAACTTTATATTTCTAATTCTGAAATCATAAGGAATGGGGTTGACCCGATAGCAGGGACACGTTGCGACTTCCAGAATTATTCTTTTATTAAAAAGTTCTTTTTTTTTTTCTTGAAGCTGTTGTACAAGTTGATGGGACCCCGATTCGACTGCAACTGTGTGACACAGCTGGACAGGTGAGTGACTTAGTGAGCTGTTCCCCTCCACTGCTACTCAGTCAGCAGACTGCTTCTGTACTAACTGTTATTGCTGGGTCATACAACAGCTTTCTTTATGCCTGAACAAAGAACAGTACAGCTCAGGAACAGGCCCTTCGGCCCTCCAAGCCCGTGCTGATCGTGTGGCCCTAACTAAGCTACAAAAAAAACCTTCTGTCCTTACTCTGCCCGTATCCCTCTACTCCCTCCCTGTTCATGTCCCCACCCAGATGCCTCTTGAATGTTGCCAATGTGCCCGCTTCCACCACCACCTCTGGCAGCGCGTTCCAGGCACCCACCACTCTCTGCATGAAAAACCTCCCCCCGCACATCTCCCTTAAACTTTCCCCCCCCCCTCTCACCTTGAACCCCCTTCCACCCTGGGGAAAAGCCTCACCCTGTCACCTCTCTCATAATTTTGTAGACCTCCATCAGATCTCCCCTCAGCCTCTGTCTTTTTGGTGAAAACCATCCCAGTTTATTCAATCTCTCCTCATAGCCAACACCCTCGAGACCAGGCAACATGTTGGTGAGCCGCCTTTGCACTCTCTCCAAAGCTTCCACGTCCTTCTGATAGTGTGGTGACCAGAACTGCACGCAATACTCCAAAATGCGGCCAAACCAAGGTTTTATATAGCTGCAATATGATTTGCCAACTCTTGCACTCAGTGCCCCGGCCGATGAAGGCAAGTGTGCCATATGCCTTCTTAATCATCTTGGCTACCTGTGTTGCTACTTTCTAGGGACCTGCGCGCCTAGATCCCTACGCCTGAGAGATTGTTAAGCAAAGGTATTAAGGGATATGGGCCAAAGGCTGGCACATGGAGTTACGCCACAGATCTGCCATCATCGGATGGCAAAATATGTGCAGGTTAGGTTGATTGGCCATGTTAAAATTGCCCCTTAGTCCCGGGATGTGTAGGTTAGAGGGATTAGCAGGGTAAATATGTGGGGTTCTAGGGAAAAGACCTGGGTGGGATTGTTTTCAGTGCAGACTCGATGGGCCGAATGGCCACCTTCCGCATTGTGGGGTTTCTACGATCCTAATATCTGGAATTAACAATCTATTAATCCTAATTAATTAATTATCTGGAATTAAGATTATTAATCCAGAAACTCAGCTAATGTTCTAGGGGACCCGGGTTCGAATCCCGGTGGTGGAATTTGAATTCAATAAAAAAAAAAATCTGGGATTAAGAATCTACTGATGACCATGAAACCATTGTCGGAAAAACCCATCTGGTTCACTAATGTCCTTTAGGGAAGGAAATCTGCTGTCCTTACCCGGTCTGGCCTACATGTGACTCCAGAGCCACAGCAATGTGGTTGACTCTTAACTGCCCTCCAAGGGCAACTAGGGATGGGCAATAAATGCTGGCCCAGCCAGCGACGCCCATGTCCCATGAATGAATAAGATAAAAACACGTGATCTGTAGGTTTTAGCGTCGCCATATGGATGGTCGTTTATCTATTTATTGACCTGAATCTTTCTCCCTCTTCCTGTGCAGGATGAGTTTGACAAACTCCGGCACTTCTGCTACCACAAGACGGACATCTTCCTGCTCTGTTTCAGTGTGGTCAGCCCCTCGTCCTTCCAAAACGTGATGGAGAAGTGGATGCCCGAGATCCGCCACCACTGCCCCGCTGCCCCCGTGGTCCTGGTGGGCACCCAGTGCGACCTCCGGGGGGATGTCAAGGTCCTCATCGAGCTGGCCAAGTGCAAGGAGAAGCCGGTGCCCCCGGAGGCTGCCCGGGCACTGGCGGAGAAGATTGGCGCCGTGGCGTACGTGGAGTGCTCCTCGCTGACGCAGAAGAACCTGAAGGAGGTCTTTGACATGGCCATCGTGTGTGGCCTACGCTACGCGGACAGCCGGGCGAGCAGCGAGCGCAGGATGAAAACGTTGACTGCCAACAAAATGAGGACCCTGTCAAAATCCTGGTGGCGAAAGTATGTCTGCATCGTATGAGGAATGGGGAAGCCACTGGACTTTCATAAATGTGGTTTAGAAAAAGAAGAATGGGCGACACTTGTCTAGAAACCTTTCCCAGTTTGCTGTCCTAGTTGTAACTTGATAAGATGTCAATGATTGATTTGATTTGTCTGTTGGTTAGATTGCTATCTCTGTTTTGAAAGACTGACTCTTGGGTTGGGTCGCTCCTCTAATTGCCCCCACGGGTGGGGCGGGGCGATGGGGAGACAACCTACTGGTATTAAAGCTAGCCTATTAATCCAGAAACTCAGCCAATGTTCTGGGGGACCCGGGTTCGAATCCCGCCACGGCAGATGGTGGAATTTGAATTCAATAAAAAAAAATATCTGGAATCAAGAATCTACTGATGACCGTGAAACCATTGTCGGAAAAAACCCATCTGGTTCACTAATGTCCTTTTTTAGGGAAGGAAATCTGCCATCCTTACCCGGTCTGGCCTACATGTGACTACAGAACCACAGCAATGCGGTTGATTCTCAACTAGGGAAGGGCAATAAATGCTGGCCCAGCCGCCCACGTCCCACAAATGAATAAAGGGTGTGCCTCATGGCAAGAACACCCAGGATCCTTAACTCCAGGGTCACTTGGAAATTAAGCTTCCTGGGTGTGTTTGGGGGAGGGGGAAAAGAGTGATGCCCGTCCTAGCAGAATTGCCTTTCAACGCCCCAACATGGGATGGTCAGAAAACCTAATTTTTCCCTCCTCACCCATCACTACACCTTATTCAGTGCCTTCAAGAGAAAATTTGGGAAGGAGTGGGAGGAGGAGAGAGGGAAGGATTTCAACAAATCGTCTCTGAAGTTCTTTATCATCTTTTCCCCCACCATTTTACCAGAAGTCACTTTGACTTTTTATAACGGACCCTGTATTTATAAAGTGCCTTTTACGATCTCGGAACATTTCCAAAGTGCTTTACAGCCAATGAAAAATATTTTTATTTGTATATAAGTGCAGTCACTGTTGCAATGTAGGGAAACTGGCCAATTTGTGCACAGCAAGATCCCACAAGCAGCAAGGTGACAATGACCAGCTCGCCTGTTCTTTACGATAGTGGTCGAGGGCTAAATATTGGTTAAGACACTGGAGCTTTTCTCCAACACGCTGTGATCTCTCTACATCCACCTAACTTAACGACTGTTGAAAGAGAGAGAGATCTTCAACTCCGTGAATCATTGAATCCCTACAGTGCAGAAGGAGGCCATTCAACCCATCGAGCCTGCACTGATGACAATCCCGTCCAGGCCCCATCCCCATAACTCCACGAATTTACCCAGTCCCTTGAACGAAGGGATAATTTCACAGTAACCTCATTGCAGTGTTAATAATGTAAACCTACTTGTGACACTAATAAATAAACCTAAACTTAATTTAGCACGGCCAATCCACCTGCACATCTTTGGACAGAGGAAGGAAATGGGGAGCACCTGAAGGAAACCCACGCAGACGCGGGGAGAATGTGCAAACTCCGTACAGTCCCCCAAACCGGGAATTGAACTTGGGCCCCTGGCACTGTGAGGCAGCGGTGCTAACCACTGTGCCGCCCTACAAGGCCTGTGAAGCCACTGGGAGAATTATTCTGCATTTATCTTCTGGAAGCCATGTAAAACCCTCTGACGATCTGATTTCAACTGTCGGTGCCTCAATTGTTCCTTAATTACTCCTTGAATGTAGCCACGCAGACTGCTTTTGTCAGCTCGCAGACACAGACAGTAGTTAGCCTCACTGACAACACAAAGGGCCTTCGGTGCCCCATTGCCTGACCACCGTTGCCCTGGGCAACGGTGACATTTGTCCATTCAAAATGGCCACTCCACGTGTGTGTATGAGAAAGAGAGAGAGAGAGACTGGATTTGCCATCATTTACATTTGCCTCCGACTTTTAAGTGAATGGCTTTAAGTGCAATCCTACCCCCTCCCGCCCCCAGTCGGCCTAGAAAGCCTTCACAAAGAATAGAAAGTCCGAAGGAATTCTGGTGCGAAATCGCAAATGTCAGAGTCAAACTGGGTTCCAAACACCTTGTTTTTTTCAAATTACAAATCTGGGTCTTTCCACATAAGTCCATTGCGGTGGTCGAGGCAGGTTGCCCAAAATTAGGCCGGGCGAAAATGCAGTTTTGTCCTTGAGGCGCTCTCCCTCCCCCCTCCTCCTCCTTCCAGCGAGTTTAATAACTGGAGCTGGAATAATAAATTCCCCCAACCCCCCGCCTCGTGTAAGTTAACAGTGAAGCGGGTAAGTGAGGAGAGATGCCGTAACCAGTGGCAACCGCGACCGCCAACCAACTAATAAGAATGGAGAAGGGGGCCCTCCCAATGCATGAGCGGCCAGAATAAATTGAGATGTCTTGAAAGGAAAGGGCACTTTCTTTGGCAGCTGGACACCTTGCTGTCTGAGTTTACGCCACAGTTTTCATTAATTTCCTGGTGATTGTTCCACAGTTTGCCTGTTGCCCTGTCGGCCATTTTTTAAAAAATTAAATATCAGCGGAAGGCAGATCCTTGCCAAGTTTGCAATGCCACCAAGGAGCCTCCGTGTCGACATTGTTCACCCCCGGCCTCCCCCACCCTTGTGTAGGTTGAGGAGGGCAGGGTTTAGGATTTAGATCACTGGCTGGGCCTACATTTGGGACAAAATCTGCCCGCCTGCATTAGTGGGTGAGATGCCACTTGGCCCAGTCTGCCAGAGCCTTTGGGGTTTTTTTTTAACTTTGCCCCCCCCCCCCCCCACTCTTAGCGTGGTGCCTCCACAGATTAAGGCCTGTGGTTATGGTTTAGCGTAGTGCTGATGCAATCCGGGCACTGAGGCCTTGCCCACTGGGCCGGGGTAGGGGGGGGGCACAGTGAGTGAGTGTGGAGTGGCGATGACCTACTATTTTTTTGTTTGGTGATAACTGGGATGGGAAGAGCAGGGTGGCATTGCCAGTAAAAGGGATACAGTTTATTTATTAGTGTCACGGGTAGGCTGACATTCACACTGCAATGAAGTTACTGTGAAAATCCCCTAGTCGCCACACTCCGGTGCCTGTTCGGGTACACTGAGAGAGAATTTAGCACGGCCAATGCACCCTAACCAGCACATCTTGGGACACTAAGGGGCAATTTAGCACGGCCAATCCACCTAACCCGCACGTCTTTCGGGCTGTGGGAGGAAACTGGAGCACCCGGAGGAAACCCACACAGACACGGGGCGACTCTGCACAGACAGTGACCTGAGCCAGGGTCCCTGGCGCCATGAGGCCTTTCAGACTGCGTGGGGAAATTGGCATCTGAATGGGCAAAGTCCTCTGTGCAAAATAAAAGAGAAAATTTGAGATGAGGCGGGGAGGGCAAAGGGGCAAAAACTTATTTTGGGTCTCTCGACTGGGAACGTAGGAGGTGTGTGGAATATTATGAGGTGCTTCTCTTTTGCGGAAGTGTCTTGGCTCTATAAATAGAAATATATATATATATAAAATGCGTCTAGTAGTGAGGTTGTTAATTGTACAGAATGACTGTCTTTGAATCAGTCCACGGCTGTTTGTGTGAATAATATGAACTGTAATTGTCCAGGAGCCTGGTGTTGTCCCACCTGGGACACGGACTGCTTCAGAAACTCTTGATCCCAGCGCCTGCAATGTGATCTAAGACTAAAGGAAATAAAACAAAGATTTTCTGTTTTGGAAAAGGAAACATTCTTTGGCCTGTCCCGTCTGTTTGTGTCACTTGCTGTCTCTCAGCAACACTCACCCACTGTGCACCCATTTAAAACACAACAAACCGGGCTTGCATTTGTATAGCTCCTGTCACTGCCATGGGGTGGGGGAGGGGTTGGTCTTGCAGCGCATTCTACAGCAAATGGCACTTTGGAATTCTTTTTTTTCTCTCTTCCTCCCTCTCTCCCTTTTCTCTCTATCTCTCTCTCTCGTTTCCCCACACCCCCCCTTTCTCCCTCTCCCTTTCTCTCTTCCTTTCTTCCGTTTTCTCTCTCACTCTTTTTCTCTCTCTCTCTCTCCCTTTCTCTCTTCCCTTTCTCCCCCCTCAGTCTCTCCCTTTCTTTCATTCTCTCTCTCCCCTTTTCTTTCTCTCTCTCTATCTCTCCCCCGACCCTCTCTCTCTCCCTCCCCCTTTCTCCCCCCCCTTTCTCCCCCCTTTCTCCCCCCTTTCTCCCCCCCTTTCTCCCCCCCTTTCTCCCCCCCTTCTCCCCCCCCTTTCTTCCCCCCTTTCTCCCCCCCTCTCTCTCCCCCTCTCTCTTCCCCCTTTCTCTCCCTTTCTCCCTCTCCCCATCTTTCTCCCTCTCCCCCTCTCTCCCCCCTTTCTCCCCCCCTCTCTCCCCCCTTTCTCCCTCCCGCTCCCCCCCTCCCCCCCTTTCTCCCCCTCCCCCCTTGCGCTCTCTCTCTTTCGTTCTCTCTCCCCTCTCTCTCTCCTCCTTTTCTCTCTCTCTTTTTCTGTGCCCCTCTCTCTTTCTCTCCCCCCTTCCCCCTTTCTCTCTCTCTCTCTCTCCCTCTCTTTTGTTCTCTCTCATGTTATCAATCGCTGCAGGGTGTTCTCAGTAGTTTCAGAAGTTACTCCATTGAGATGGAAGAGAGACAGTGAGAATCCCTCGATAGTGAACTCACTAAATCAATATTTTAACCTGTGATTCTGTTTAACATTTCTCAAGCCAGATTCCCTGTGTTCCTCCGCTCTTTGGATCAGCTCACATGACCAAGAGGTCAGATCGAGGGTTGCTTTCTCTCACTGGGAGCTGAGCTGGGCTCACACTGAAAAGAAAGGTTGTGTTTTGAAATGTGCTGATGGTTTTGGAGATTTGTGGTTGCAGGTGGATGTATTTTTTTTTTTTGCTCGCTTCCTAACCCCCACCCCCGGAGGAAACCCACGCAGACATGGGGAGAATGTGCAGACAGTGACCCGAGGCCGGGAATCGAACCTGGGTCCCTGGCGCAGTGAGACAGCAGTGCTAACCACTGTGCCACCGTGCCGCCCATGTTGTCTTAGGTTGGGTGCGGTGGGGGAGGGGAGAGGTTATTCATCACACCCAGAAGGCAGCACCTCCAACAGTGCAGCACTCCCTCAGTACTGCAGTCAATGTAGTGGGATGTGGCAACCCCTGAGGACTGTAAGGGTTGGAGGAATCTGCAGACCACACCTTCCCCCAACACACACACACACATACATGCACATACATGGGCATGTACACACACAATAACACACACAATAACGCGCACACACACACATACACTCTCATGCGCACACACAATCACAAGGAGGCCATTCGGTCCCAATATCCTGTGCTACCTCATGGTAAGAGCTGTCCAATATTCCCATTTCTCCCAAAACCCCGAAAGCTTTTGCCCCATTTCTAATGTTGGGCCCCGATACCCTATTTCCCAGGTCTCTGCTCAGAAACGAGGGCAGCAGAAAGTGCCTGTAACTTACGCTCTTTCTCCCCTCCCCTCCCGCCCACCTCCCCAACTCCTGGCAACCTCCACAGCATTCTCTGCCTGGTAGCAATTCTACATAATTATTCCAAAAAGTACAACATAATAAAGTTTGACTAACCCTTTGGGTCTTGTGAAGTTTTGTGCGTTCTGCCAAGTTCTGAAGGTTTGGTGAAACAGCTCCAACCTCCAACCTGACACCGGGAGAACTTAAAACTGTTGTGCTGTAGG